>NC_083111.1:14224510-14524510 GCF_949774975.1 Lagenorhynchus albirostris
ATGTTACAGACTGACCACCGGGCTGCCCGCCCAGGATTTTGGCAATACGGAAGAATCCCCTCCACCCCCACCCCCACCCCCGAAAAGTCAACTGTCCGCAGGATTTAGGCAGGATGAAAACAAGAAAGGAAGTGTTGAGAAATTATAAATTCACACCTTGAGAAGGCAACGTTGTGTGTTACTCGCCCTAACAAGGCTTAGGTGACAGTGAAGTTACTTAACGAACCCAAAGGGTCTGTTTCAAGACACTGCCCGCAGGGCAATCCCAGTTTCTTGTCACAATCTAAAGCCACTGTTCCAGATGGGAAACATTCAGAGGCATATTTATGGTGACTTCTACATACCTCAGTTTGACATTTGGTTTCTTCCTGACAGCACTTGTGCTGGTAACACACATGAAGTTCCCATCAGTATTCTAACAGCTGTGAAAGTGTTTGAGCGCCCTGGGTATCCCTCCCAGAGAGGTGAAAAAAATCACTGGGGGGTGGGGCTGAGGGAGATCTCGACTTGCCCTGTGGCTGCATCCTGTGATCTAGGCACGCAGTCAGGTGACAAATCTCAGAGGCGAAAAGCGATCTGAAAGCTTGATCCATTAACTTACAAAACCCACTTTGACAGTGGCGTGGAAAACTAAAATACATGAATGCAGATAATCATTGAACTATTGAACTCGTGGTAGATGACAAGCAGGAACCTTCATCAAAGAACTGAAAGGGCTGTACTCTTTCCTTCTAAGGAAATTTATGTGACTTCAAGCAGATTGCTGTGGTCATTTCCATTGTAATAGCAGAGACGAGTGGCACGTGCGACACTTTGCATTTACTGTCTTAATTATATACCCATATGGGAAAGGATAGGGGCTTGGTTCTTTTGTGTTTTAGATTTAAATGGTTTATCCTTTAGGAATCCAGAAAGCAGGATTTCTAATACTGAGTACTGAGATTTCACCAACCGTTGCCAGGTGGATGAGGCCAACCAATGGGTCAGGTCAGGACATCTGGTTCTTTTTTCCCTCTGCAATATTTTTTGTGGGGAGAGCATGGAGTAAATTTAAGGGGATTAAAATGTTTAAGGAGCTGACTCTAAATAGATTTTTATTTTTAATCATCATTATTGACTTTGAAGAAAAGGAGGCTCATGTATGAAATTAAGTCTATGGTCATATGGTGAATTTACCTTTCCTTTATGTTAGATCCGTGGGCGGAAAAAGATATTTGAAGGAAGATATTTTATGAGAAAAGTTTGTCCTGAAATATGTTTCCTATTTAAAATATTTTCAATTCAAACTCAATATGCTGGGGAGGAGGGGTATTAGCCTGTTAGCTTTTTTTTCTCCCTAATATTCCCCTCATCCCCATAGCCAATCTGTCATCAAATTCTGTGAGTCCTCCCTTTAAAGCGTCACCCACATCTGGCCAACAGCTACCGCTCCAGTGCAATGATCCAATCACATGGGGGTCATTACAGCAACCTCCTAACGGTCCTCTCGCCTCCACTTCCCTCCTGTCCACCAGTTGTGGGCTGAGCTTCCTAAAACACGGCTTCCATCAAAGCATTTCTCAGCTGAGAATTACCACATGGACCCTCACTGTCCACAGGATAAAGTTTGAATTTCTCAGTCCGACATGTTGCCCCTGTGTTATTCAGCCCCAACTTTCCAACTGTATCTCCCACCAAATCCCTACAGCAGCAGAAGTCTACCCTTCCCTGTGGCTCAAGTGGCCAGCTCAATGTCCCCCACTTCTGGTCTCTTCTCTTACCCCTAATCACTCTAGTTTTCCATCTTGTTGTCTGCAAAATGAGAGTTCATCATCATGTGAGATATTCCTTCTAGTTCTACGTTTATAAGCCTGTGTGTAGGACATCCTCATCACCTCTGTATACTCATTCTTCAAAGCTTCCGCTTAAGTTCCACCTCCTCCAGGAAGCCTCCCCTGACTACATCTCCCAGTGATGTTTTCTTTCCACTGAGGCTATTGGTTATCTGTGGGTTGCAGTTAGCACAATTACCTTGTTTTTTTTAGCCCTACTTTCTACTTTGCCTTTTTATCGCTTGACTCCTCAGGTACGGTGAAGACTCCTAAGACAGGAACTGGCCTGGTCCACTTTTATGCCTTACTAATAAATGGGTGTTGGCTAGCTCACAGGAACATTCAGACATCCAAGGCACTTTCCTCTCTAGTTACCCCACTTTAGAGCCATCTACTGGCTCTAATAGTCTCCTCTCCATTCATAAGAGAAACGGAAAAAAAAAAACCGATAAAACTTGATTGGTTGTATTTGGGGGCAGCTTAGGAAAAATGCCACTTGGGCAGAATGTGTGAAATGATTGTCCAAAATTAAGCTTGAGTATTTTCTGAAAACTCCCCTCCTATTTCAGCTTTCATAACCGTGGTAGGAATTACATCTATTAGCTGCCCCGCTATGGTGTGAAATTTCAAACATGATTTTGAAAGCAGGAGAGTACAGTTTTTGGGTTCAGACAGACTTGTGTTCTAATCCAGGTACCCCCTCTGACTAGCTGCATGGCCTTGGACAGGTGACTTAGCCGTTCAGCTCCCTCCTCTGTAAAATGAAGATAGGAATACTTTCTTTGGGGATGTTATGAAGAGAGAGAAAACCACAAAGCACCTAGCTCAGCACATGTGCGATAAATGGGGGAGAGAGAAGGTGGGTAGATGCATATGCAGATATAGATCTAGGATGCATGACTGTGTTCATCTCGGTCATGTCAATCATTCATTCTATCTGTTTATTTAAAGTGTGTCTTCTTTTAGCTGTTTTCTCTGCCACCAAAGGCAGGGGTTGGGGAAGGGAGCAGGGGTAGAGAGAGGTCCAGAGGAGCTGCTTTTGGCATTTAGGGATTTGGAGCAACTGAGTTAATGGACCCGTAGGGACAATGGTGACAGTTGAATACCCTTTGCAGGGAGGAGGGAGTCCTGGGTCCTGCGTTAAAAGATAATAAAGAGCAGTTCCCATAGGGCTGGGGGAACAAAGGGCCCGAACAGTGGACCCCAGCAGGGAGTTGAATTCACCAAAGGGTCATGTGCTTCTCTTCCTTCCTCCTGGCCCACTGTTCAGAAAGAAATCATAACTTGGCGAAACATTGTAGAGAGTCAGGTCAAACTTCCAAAAGTAATTGGTACAGCAAGATACCATTTAGACAAAACAAGGGGCTTGGACCTTTGCTGTCCTTCACCCTGAAACCAAAGTGAACAAAAAGCTGAAAGCAATCAGCGTGAGCTCTGGCCTGTTCCCAGACTCTGCACCCACCATCAAACACTGAGCTGTCTCTCTGTACCCTCTCCCCAGAAGGGCAGCTGACCGAGAAATGATCTCACAAAGCACTAAATGCTACCTAGCAAATACATCCTTGGACACTGGTCATTCAGCTTCAGTTTTCAGGATCTTGGGACAGATCAAAGCATATTCTTTCCAATCCTGATCATCTGGTCTGCACCTGCCCCAGACCAGGGAGAGGAAAGAGACTGGAACTCCTCTAAACGAAGGGCAAGGCAATATATCTGGAGATCCTTCTCTCTTCCTAGCGAACATGACTATAGAACTTCCAAAGCGAAGCATTAACAGTTACGTGGCTTGACCTCATCTTTAGCTGTAGCAGATAAACTAGCTGCTCAAAATATGGGAGACACATTCAACTGCACCATAGTGTGTTAAACCTTTGTTAATCAAAAAAAAAAAAAAATGTAGCTCTCCTCTTGACCTTCAAAGGTAAAACCTTTTCTTATATGCTGATCTCCTTTTTCACTACACAGCTAGAAATCTGTAAGAAACTATTCCTGCATACTTGAAATTGTGACTGTAAGAAACCTGGCCATGCCACTGTTCATTAACTGTAGCGGGTGAGGTTGATATTGAATGGCTGTGCTGAATAAATGAGCAGACACGTATTTCTTGGTGAAAAGGTAGAGTCTCCCCAAATTAATCTACACATTTCAGAAAATAATAAACCAATTCTCACACAAGAGAGTTCGATGGCTGACAGTGGGAGCAGTGTTTGGGAACAGGCAAGAGCCCAGATGGCTCTGGCTGAACGTAAAATAAAGATTCTAAAGTTTACGTGGATGATAAACTCATGAGTAAGACAGGACACTTGTGTAAGAGAAGAACCATAGTAAGAAGGGGACTTGTTTTATCCCATATCCAATCATGTTATAAAACTACATTAATTGGGGCTTCCCTGGTGGCGCAGTGGTTGAGAGTCCACCTGCTGATGCAGGGGACACGGGTTCGTGCCCCGGTCTGGGAAGATCCCACACGCCGCAAAGCGGCTGGGCCCGTGAGCCATGGCCACTGAGCCTGCGCGTCCGGAGCCTGTGCTCCGCAACGGGAGAGGCCACGATAGTGAGAGGCCCATGTACCAGGGAAAGAAAAAAAAAAAAAAAAACTACAATAATTCAATTTTCTGTTTCAAAACAATCGACTCTGAAGTAGATGTTCATCTACCTTCACATATTTTTGCTTTTGTTTTATTCTCCTGTTTTTTTTTTAATTCTCCTCAGTTTTCATCTCTATTCTGTTGTTGGCTTTGTCCAAATCTTCAGCTCAGCCACAAACTGTGGTTGCTAGAAAGAAGGTCTGTTGCTACAATTAACTGAAACCCTGAACTCGTTTTTTTATTACTTTGTTCTATGTTTTTTTCCCCCATCTGCAAATAAAGCTACTAATATATGCAGCTTTTCCACTTCATGGAATACATGATGGGCCTGAAACAAGTTTATTTCAAGAACTTGGGAAAATCCTCCTGTATTCATTCCCTGGATGGAGGCCCCAAATACACCAATCTAAGCATTTTCCCATTTTTCTGAGCAATAAGACTTTGTGTTTTTTTTTTTGCGGTACGCGGGCCTCTCACTGTTTTGGCCTCTCCCGTTGCGGAGCACAGGCTCCAGATGCACAGGCTCAGCGGCCATGGCTCACGGGCCCAGCCGCTCCGCAGCATGTGAGATCTTCCCAGACCGGGGCACGAACCCGTGTCCCCTGCATCGGCAGGCGGACTCTCAACCACTGCGCCACCAGGGAAGCCCGAGCACATTCTTAATAAACAAAATGGAAACCTGAATTACAGGGGGTTCTGTTTATTGTCCAGTTTTGTGGCATGGTGTTATAACTCACAGGCAACACCTGCTGTATTAAAATAAAACTGAAGGTTAGCCTATTTTGAGATACTAGCTATACCAGGGTCATGGGGGGAACAGATGAAATGCATACAGAGTGTGCATTTATTGATAATTTAATTTAGAAGCGTGCACCTGTGGATATTAGCCTCAAACTCCTATCACTAATATGGCTTAGCATCAAAATCACCTTTCTATAACACGTCCTCTGAATAGACTTCCTGCCAGTTTAAAGCCTCCGCCTTAACCTTCACCTGCCAATAATCAATCTTCCCCTGAGTAGAACGTCCTAGTACACAGATGTGCTTGGCGTTGCATCCAGAAATTCTAGAAACTTCAGCTTTTAACTTTCATCTATACGAAGTGCATCCCCCGCAAAAAGAGGCCCCTACAAATCACATGTTCCTTTTTTTTCCTCTTGAGAGCTTCACGCTGGCAAGAAAAAAGAAAATGTTCTGGATATAGCAAATGAATAAAAGCATGGGGTATGTAATATTTTTTTATTTGAGACACCTAGAGGATTCACGTGTGTCATCCCATTCTTTTCATATATGACATCTAAATTTAGTAAAAGAGATTTGAGGGATAGGCTCAATATCGAACAGTTTAAATTACTTTTTGGCATTTGATCTGATGTCTAAGGAAGAGCCATAGGCGCCTTCTAAATGGAGTCAAAAGGAAGAGGCTTAAGAAAGCTGTGTCGATGTGCTAATTCATTTAGTCCGTGTGTACTCAAGAACTTCCTGTGTATGTATCTCTATCCTAGTGCTGAGAGGAGTACAAAATAATATAGGACACCATCCTTGCCCTGCAGGAATCTCTAGTTTAGCTGTGAGCGGAAAATGCGCCCCCTACAAAAAAAAATTTCTAGTAGCAATGGAAAAAATTTTGTGGTTAAGTATTAATTATTAATACTAATTAAAAGGGATGTCCACAGAGCCCCTACTGGAGGAGCTGGAACCGGAGCCGGGGAAGACTTTTCTCCATACCGTGAAGCAGATGAATCAGAGCTGTGATTCATCTCCATTCTTGACAAACTCCATGGGGACAATTCATTTACCCTCTTTTACTCAGTTTCCTTCTCTATAAAATGGGGATACGGTGATCACAAAGTGTGGTTTCCAAGGTTCAATGAGATAATAAAGTTAAGCGCCTAGAACTTAGGATTCAAACAGCTGTATTCTTTTTCCAAGATGGCAGAAGGAACCACTTGAGTTAAGGCCTGGAGTTAAACTGTGTATGTCATTTTCAAGCCAAGACATAGTATTTTTGAGTCAGAGGATTTGTGAATACAGTGAAGAGAGGCACTCGGCAGTGGAGAGGGTGGAAAGGAAGGGGAAGAGGGAGGGAAGAGGGGTGATGGAGGAAGAGAGAGAAGATGAGAAAGGAGGAGGAGAAAGATGGGTTTCCCTGGTGGCGCAGTGGTTGAGAGTCCGCCTGTCGATGCAGGGGACACGGGTTCGTGCCCCGGTCCGGAAAGATCCCACATGCCGCGGAGCGGCTGGGCCCGTGAGCCATGGCCGCTGAGCCTGCACGTCCGGAGCCTGTGCTCCGCAACGGGAGAGGCCACAACAGTGAGAGACCAGCGTACCGCCAAAAAAAAAAAAAAAAAAAAAAAAAGAGTATGGTCCTTGGTCGCCTCTCCTCTGTACTCTTTTCTATTTTAAGCATGTCATGTCAGCTAAATTAGGCCAGACTCTAGAGTGTGGTGACACATCAGGACATCAGGTAGAGAGGTTGGATTTCATAGTTGAAATAGATGCCTTAGGAAGTTTAAGCAGTAGATTTTTCAGGAATGGGGAGAGAGATAGACAGAGAGAGAAAACACACAACTGGGAGAGTACCAGGAGTCCAAAAAAAGAAAAAAAGAGTTGCCTGTTCTCATCAGTGACATTGGGAATGAGGAAAGGATGGATGTAAGAAACATTGTGAAGAACTAAATGACCATATCAACAACTTGGTAATTGGTCAAATAGAGGACAAAGGAAAGACAAGTGACAGAGAAGACACTGAGGCTTCAAGCCCAGGTAGCCAGGGAATGGTGACACCACCTAAGGAAAATGGGGAAGCTGGAAGTGGAATTTCATTTTGCAACACCATAAATATCCCAAGCTATGGTTGGGATAACTTTATAATGCAAACAGGTACATATATGTGCATATAAATGTTCAGTAATATAATTTTAAACAGATAAAATCTAACTTTCTGATCATCAATGGACATAAGACATACACAACTGATGTTTTTTATGACATATTCCTCCTTAGATAAAAAGAATCTCTTCTCAGATTAAGAAAATAGCTGACCCAATAACTATTCTAGTGTTTTTAAACTTCAGGGTAGTAAGGGACTTTTCAAGTCAAGAACAACAAACTACTTCTGCAAAATGCCTATAATTCTCTTCTTTCAACTAAGAAAATGTTGCTGAAGAGGGACATTTAATTTAAAGAGTCTAGAGGCAAGAAGAGATGAAATATTTAAGTTGCTTCTGCTCAGAACTTTCAGCTTCTACCTTGGTTGACATCCTTTTGCAGAATGTATGAATGACATTTTACAAGTGATATTGACACTCCCTTTCACTAACGACAAAGACAAATCATTTTTAATTTTAAGGTTTTCCCACCCCACCCCCTGCTTTGCTTTCTATCTCCTCTTGTACCACCCTTTTACTTTGTTTCAGCCACAGTTCGTTTTAAGCTTCTCTCCAAAACAGGAGAGCCATTCTTGATATTAAATCAATGAGTAGTTTTCAGGATTAGGTATAATTTTATTAGAGGTAGACGATTATATTTGCCATTTCACACTCTTGCACTAGATGTTGGGAGCAGCACGATTAAAGAATATACAGCTTGAGTCCGCCAGATTTGGAATTTAAAATGTAGTCCTGTTGCTAGAAATTTGTGGAAATAAAATTGACCTGTGGAGACCTGACAGCATTTTGGTTTCTCAAAAGAGACTTGGGTTCTGTTCAAGTATCTAATGAAGACTTTGGCCCACTTTATTTTACTCAACTGAGTTTTCTGAACCATGTTCCCTGGTTCCTATGGGAGAAATGCCAGCCTAAGTGTTAGCACTTGTAAATCTCGTTCTCATTTAGGGTTGCATGGGGGTTGAATTGGCATGAGTCAGTATACACTCAGAAACTATTAATGGCTAATGACTGAATTGGTCATTCTTGAGACATCCAGTGCAAAGAACCAAGGGATAAAGATAGAATACACAAGCGCCATCATTAGAGCAATAAACATCATATGCAGCGAACACAAAAGCTGGATTTAGCTGTCAAGTTTAACACTAGGTCTCTTCAGCCGGTGTCCACGTAGGTCAATGGGCTCAAGTGCGTATTTGGAGATGACGGTATGGCATGTGGACTGATATTCCTAACCTCCTTCATCTCAGACTGTCTAAATTCAGATTTCAATTCAGGATTCTACTCCTACATGTTAGCTTGTCGACCTGTCTCAGGGGTACAAAGACTTCTTCAATGGGAGAAGCGTGGTCCTTGTAAGAAAAGAAAAATGAATAAATGGAGAGGAAGGGGGAAAAAAATACCAGTCAAAACATGTTCTGTCCTAGAGCCATGTTTTTTGACACAAAAATAAGGACAGAAAACAGAGAGGAAATAAGCTTTATGAAACACTTCATGCATAGTGATTGTTATTCTCAGTTGTTTTGCTCTAAAATCAGAGACCCACTGAGCCACCATTCCGGTCAACCACTACAGTTATCTCAGAAGTGGAATTGGAGATATTTTTCCAATTGCTTCTGCCACTGTTCTAACCCCTTTGGAAGCTTAGAAAACCCCACTGGACTGCCTCATTGGCTTCAGGTAAATCACATTTCATGCTGGGCAAGTAGTAAATTAAAATGTGACTAGCAATGAAATAAAATTTGCTAAATAGTGGCAGTAGTGTTATAGCTGGGAAAAAGAAGCAGGGTGGTAAAGTGGAAAAACATTGGAAACCTGGATTCTAGAACTTGGCTACCATTAATAGTGAGATATTGAGCAAATTAACCTTTCAGGAGCATGCCACCCACTACCTTTTAACCTTTATTCTGCCATTCTCTCCATCTAGATTACATTATTCTCCTTAACTGGAAAACTCTGCTCTTCCCTTAAGACCAGTCTAAATAAATAAAACATTCCCCTTAAAACTAAAAACGATGGTGGGAGAACAGGGAAGGACTTTAATCCAGTTCTGCATCACCTCTTGCTTCTAAACGGAGCTTACACTTTATCTTTCTTCTTCCCATTCATCTTACATATCACTGTTAAACTCATCTTCCTTTAGCACTGTTTTCATCCTGCCCTTCCATTACTCTAAAACAGCCATCTTCCAGTTTCCTACAGCATCCAGCCTAAATGAAACACCAGCCTTTAAGGACCCACATCATCTTTTCCACTACAATCATCCCCTTTCCCCAATGTGCTTTCTGCTCTTCCTAAGCTGGTCCAGCATCTCCTAAATTTACATCGCTTACTTCTGCTACTAAGGATTTGCTCATACTGTTTTCTGGGCTCGGACTGCCCTCCCATTATGGTTGTGAATGTCCACATCTCACCCGTCCTTGAAGAAAAATTACCCCCTTACTTCCACGGAACTTTCTTTTCCTAGCTACACCAACTGTTAATAATTTCCTTCTCATAGGTGATCTCTTACCACTTAAAATGTTGCCGTATAATTTTAGCTCTTAATTAGGTCCAATTTTGCATTTCTTGCTATTCTTCATAGATTTTAATATTGCTCCCTCTCTTTACTGTTAGAAACAATAAGGTAGAAGTTTTAAACCTCTGCATCTATCAAGCATAGCTTCAAGATGGTATATCTGATATATAGGTCTTCATTATATAGTCAGAGCCAGAATAATCAAGGATAATTGGGATAGAAAATTGCATTTTAGTCGCTGAGAAATTTCAGGAAACTAATCAAAAGTAAATTCACAGCTACACCAGGCAATTCTCTTGACAATGTGGAAAGCACTGTCTCATGCACCAGTTTTCTGGCTTAATTTTTTTCCTTCTTCTGCCCACATCACTGTCCCAGGGCTACATTTGAGCCAGCTGGATTCCATCCAGAAACAGATTCAAATAGACAATAGGCCAACTAGAATTCCCATCTTCCTTGATTAGATGCGAAATTGTAGAGCTGGGTGTCACTCACACGCCAGCCATGCAGGAGTCTATGCTATCAATTAATTTCTCTTGAGAGCTGAACTGAGGTGATTGTGACAATTCCATTTTTAAGGACATGTAAAACTACGGCAAGACCAGAATTTTAAGGACAGTGCTAGATAGACCCGTCCCACCTGAATGAAAGTGTCCACTATCTGCTGCATATCATAAATTAAAATGCCCTGTAAACTCCACAGTAAATCATACTGTTTTTTGGGGGTTTTTTTTGTTTGTTTTTTGTCGTGGGATTTGACTGTAAAAATTCATTGGCTCAAAATCACATTCTCATTTGTAGGACAATTTGCCAGTGAGATGAGAGGCTTTAAATCACTTAGAAGAAAGAGGAAATTATCACACATTCTGTCAAAGCTACCAGATATTATGTCGTGTAGTTTTCTTAAATAATCAGAATGAAGGCTAGATTTCCCAGGAAAGGCACGGAAAATATCATAGAAGTACAGAATATTAGAGATATACCTTAGAGATCATCTACGTAAAATCCCTCATTTTACATCTGAGGAAACTGAAGCCTGCCTAAGAATCCTAAAACTCATTCTTACCAGAGATAGTTCTATAGGCCAGGCTTTATCAAAAATATAAGGCAGTAAAATTCTACCAGGATTAACCGGAGTTCATGCGTCAGTTGTACACTAGAACTAAGGAGAACATGGAGCTATGAACCCAGCTCTCCCATGGCCCCTCTTGCTAGTGCCATGATGAAAAATCAGGGACTGCAGAGAATTCTTGGGACTGGAACAAATACCAGCAAAAGCATTTACTGTTTAAATGTATTCTTTGCGGAAAATCCATTCTACCAGAAATACCCAAGCACTGATTCAAAAGTTTGTAGCTTTGTTATCAAGAGCCTTGTTTGTAAAGGCACTTTTTAACCTTTGCCGAAAGAATGCTACCCAGGCAATGATGGCAGTATTTACCATCACTCCCTCAAAACATTTTCCCTTGAGTTAAATCATTGGAACTTGCAATCTTTGGGTAAGCAAAGCAAATACAGCATTTCTGCACACCAGAAAACTGAATCTGAAAGAGGATTCTAGAGAGCTAGTGAGTGGAGTAATCAGTGTTAGAACTCATGGCTTCTAGCTCCTACTTCACTGCTTCACGCTTCAAGTGATTACAAATATATTACATTAGGGAAACCTGTTGCCTTACATCAGTTGGGCTGTCCCTCAGTGATGTCACCTCATTGAGAAATAAACATTTAAATACGTCCCCAGGTACTGAACTTTTCCCAAGAGAAGTATAAGAGCCATATTCTTCACAGCTTTATAAATTATGTGAGTGTATATACCATTATATACCTACATAATTTATGTCTAAAACTGATCTATTTGTAAAGGAAGTAAAATTAATCATTGTTGGATTATAAATGTCTTTCATAACCATTAACTTACATTTTTCATCTTGCACTATTGAGAATAACAATTTAATAATTCAAAATAAAAGATTAACTTAGAATCCTTAAGTGTGGTTTTGATTTTTTTGAAAAAATAGTTTTGTTTTCAAAACATGTCCTAGATTTCTTTTTGTTGTTATAAGTACCTAAAGAAAGCCATTATAATTTTCAGAGCAATGAAAGAAATATGCCACAGGAAAAAGAGTATTTGCATTCATATTGTTAAGTTATTGGCTATATTTCAGTTCACTGGAGGGTGTGACTGGAAACCTGGTTATTATTATAAAGAAATCAGGCTTACCAGTATTACATCTGCTGATGAAAGGGAGAATTCTATTGTCAAGGTAGAGGTAATTTGGCAGAATAATTACCTGTTTTTCATATAGCTAAACCTTAATCACAGCGAGTGCTGGAAACGGATTCTATGAAAAATTATGTTTTTGGTCCTTAAGAATACTTTGTTCATACTATTTTCAACTAAGCCTATACATTGACCACTTCTATAAAACATGCTTTCCTATTTCTTATTTGTATCTCAACTGTTGTTTATAATGAAAATAAAGCAGGTCATTTTCACTACTCAAAGGGAGGACCAGTAGAAATAAAGCTGAACTCTTCCCAAACTCTTTACAGCTCTTTTGTTCTGCCTCTGAGCAGCAACTGCCCTTGAGTTTCGATGATTTTTTCTCAAACATGATCACGATCTCCACCAAAGAGACCACATAAAATGGCAAACTGTTAAAAATAAAAAAACAACACAAAAAAAGGATGCAGGTCCTTCCAGAAGTAATATAACTCGAGAGCATCTTTCTCGTTTCCCTCACTCATCACAGAGACTCCTAAGTTTGCTCAATCTTTAGCTTCTTATACACATTGAAAATGGACTTCCTTAGTTTGTCCTTCCTTAGTAATTCCTCTGATGTTTTATGAAATTTGATTTTTCCCAATTTATGAAACTTTTAATTTTATATAACAATTTATACTTTCCAAAGTGCTTTCCAACATTTCATTTGATTTTTACCACCCTGTGGATCATGTCACCCAACTAAGTACCTGTGTCATTGAAAGATATCTAGGGTTATAAGACCATGAGGTATGCAACTTTCATTGAATTCAAGGAAGAACAAACAAAATATATACGTGCAAACATACATAAATACATAGAAAGAGAAAGTGAGTGACCAATTGATAAAAAGACTGGGCAAACTATTAGCAATATATGGATCTGAGTAAATGATATACAAGTGTTTTTTCTATTATTTGCGCAACTTTTCTGTAAGTTAGATCAATTCTCCAAACCTTAGATTTTTTCTTTGTAATTATTTTCAAATACAAACTTTTTTATAGAAGATACAGAGACACGGGAGTTAAATAATTTGCATATGCTAATAGAGCTGATTAGAATCCAGGTCTCTAGTTCTCCACACTTCCTCCAAACCTATAATCTATTCCTGTATAAACTGAAAAGTAATTTCCACCTAAAATATTTATAAACCACAATTACATTTTTTGCCAGTCAGTCATCAGTACCATAGCTCAGGGAAAACTCATAATTATTATTTAGCTGTAACTTTTATTTATATATCATATTACCCATTTCAAATCATTTTTACAATCCTATTTTATTTGATCCTCATAACTCTTTGGATGAAGTAGATAGCACAGGCATTACTGGACCCATTTTACAGATTAAGAAACAGGCTGTGGAGGTTACTTGTATCATTATTGTTCATAGCTATTAACTGGCAGTCATATTCTGCAGAGAGATACTCAGGTCCTAAAATTCCAGAACCAGTACTCTTTCCAATTTATGCCCTTGACATTCCAATGCGTTTTATACTCCTAATGACCATAGCTGAAAATTCTAGGGCTCATGCTTTATTTAGTAATAGAAAAAAATAACATTCTCTTAAAGAACAAAACTAAATGACTGAAAAAGATGCCTGTGTTTTATTTACTAATATTATACATAATAACAGCTAAGGTTTATTGAATACGTACCTGCTGTGTGCAAGTAAGTGCTTTATATACATTATCTAATTTAATTTGTTCAACATCTCTATGACATGCAGTTCTCATGGTCCCCATCATACAAACAAGGAAACATGTCTAAGAGTCTGACTAACTTGACTGATGTGTAGAACTACAGGGGTTAAGGCAGGACCTGGACCACTCCGAACTCCTACCATTAATTAAACTGTCCTATTCCACATTTTCCCTTTTTTCCTTTAAGCTCAGTTGATATTTTAGCCAATTTCTTTTCCATATATTCAGTGATCTTTCACTTCTGCAATCGAGAGAATTCTTTCCAGGAACACAGTTTGTATGGAAAAGCATGTGTTTGAAAAAGCAGGTACCACATCCTATTTGTATCAGCAGCAACCCCTGGCACACATTAAGCATTCAGTAAATGTTTGTTAAATGAATAAATGATGTTTGGAGTTCTCTATTAAAAAGCTTCTAAGACGTCATGATCTAAATACTTAAATACAAGACCTAAAAATTGAGTTGGTTCAATTTGCCAAACCTCAGCTTTAAAGCAAAACACAGTTTCAAAGCCAGGGAAAAAAAAATGTAAAGAAACCAAATTTCACTTTAAAAAATTTTTAAGCCAGCTTTTGGAAACTTGAACTGCTCTGTCAATAATCTGACAGATTTCGACTGTCTGGATAACCTTTTTTGGATAATCTCCTGTCTCTGTGACAAAAGTCATACTCAGTCTTACTGCTGGGAGTCCATGATTTTTCCCTTTGCTATAACCAGTCAGGATAAAAGGTGAACACAGCTGACTTACTATGTAAGGTGCCCTCGCAGGTACCGGCTGACGATGCAGGAAGGGACCAGTCAGGGAAGACGGTGAGGTCAAGGGAAGTGGCAGGATACAAGGGATATACTTTTCCGCCTCCTTTCTTCCAACCCACGATTCCAGCTGTCCCTTTTGTGGTTTCTTCCCACACCAGTTTCCAATAATATTCACTTGTATCCATTTTTCCTCAAACAAGAAGAGTTAGGTGAGCCAAGAGGACAACATTCTCCTGCCTCCTTCCTGCTTTAGTAATATGACCTTTGTCCTACCCCGTGCACCGCCCCCCAGCACACAGACACCTTAAGTGCACAGCTTAACTTGACTGCAATGTCAGGGAATTTCAGGGTAAAAAGGGCATTCGTGGAAGTCAATCACACATCGAGTCTCAGGTTTCTCCACTTGGCACCGGTTTATAGCATTAAAGCAGTTCCTTTCAGGCGTTGCCCATTATCACTCCTCCTGCTGTCCATCACCCTTGCCTCAGGCTTGGGCTCTTAATCTCTGGTTCTTCTTACTAATGCACTTGCCAGCCCCAGACACGGGTACTTGCAGATTCTGCAAAACGAGGCTTTTTCCTGTCTTGGGCTCAGCACATCCTCTATCAGCAACCCTCAGAGACTTCAGCCCCGCGGTCAGCTATGTCTCCCACGCCTCTGCTTTCTCCTCATCTTCTCTGCCCAGTCTGTGCTCCTGTGCTCTGCCCAGCCCCTGCTCTCTAGTATATATGTTTTTGCATTTGCCTTTTTTTTTTTTTTTTTTTTTTTGCGGTACGCGGGCCTCTCACTGTTGTGGCCTCTCCCGTTGCGGAGCACAGGCTCCGGACGCACAGGCTCAGCGGCCATGGCTCACGGGCCCAGCCGCTCCGCGGCATGGGGGACCTTCCCGGACCGGGGCACGAACCCGTGTCCCCTGCATCGGCAGGCGGACTCTCAACCACTTCGCCACCAGGGAAGCCCTGCATTTGCCATTTTTTCCTCCGCCTGCTCACAAAAAGACTGGAGGGGGCAAACTGGATTCGGCATCAAAGAAAGAAAAAGCTTTCTTTGGATTTCTTACACCAACCCTAACAGCTTGAGTTGACCAGATGCCCTGAATAACTGTTTGTCTCCAGGGCTGAAGTCACAACAATAACATTCAGGTTATTATTAATAATTATCAGTCATTGTCTTTTTAAAGAGACCCTTACTGTTATCTCTTTATATCATTTAATATTTATATTTAAATACAGGAACCTAAGCAGCTATTGCCAGGGTCACCGCTTAGTTCGTGCTCACTGAAGAAAGGAATGTTTTTTACTGACTCAGGGCAAATAATACTGAACTAGTGATTAGGACACGAACACCCTAAAAGAGCCAGAAAAGGAGGGAGAAACTGAATGATACTGAGTACCGACCATGTGCTAGACACTGCTGTTCACTTTCTGACTTCATTATTCCTGTACTAGTCATTCTAGTTAGAAGACTAAAAATTAAAAAAAAAAAATTACACACCTGTAGAGCTAGGATTTGGACCCATGTCAGTTTGTCTTCAGAAATCAACGCCGATTTTTTTTTCTCAAAAGAAAGTTCTACATAAATGCTAAACAGTAAAACCTCATCATTAATTACATGAGGGAGTTTACATTTGCCTACAATTTACACCCTTTTTTTTCCAGACTCATTCAACTGCCAATGCCAGTAAAGTGCTTCTTCCCACAATTTACTAGGCTTTTTGGTAAAGAGCTAAATGAAGGTTTGCTATCAAGCTAGCGAGGCAGAGAAGACTGAGATTCCAATAAAGACTTGCTAACTGGTGTGCAACACCACACCCATTAAGAGTGGGACAGTTCCTACAGAATACAGACTGGTCTCTACATCGTTCATTAAGGGCTGCCTTAGACGTGTTCCGTTGGGTTAATGCCCAAGCCGGCCCTGAGAGGGTTGAAACAAACCCCCATGGAAAACACTATGGGTTATTTAGAATCTAGGGCATCAAGATGAACACGCTGTTTGGTATTTTCCATGAGGCATTATTACCGTTGTTCCAAATTAGCAAGACATACGTGCGCTTACTTAATGCGTTTTCTCTTGATTTACATGCCCTTGCTTCTTAAATCATTTCCAGAAATCCTTAGGAAATATGAAAGGAGTTTATCAAACGAACGTGTTATCTTTTCCTCCAGCAGAATGTCAGACCACTTCTTGAAAGATCCTCTCCAAATTCTTCAGCTCAAACCAATTTTAACAAACTTGAATATACACACCATAATTAGGAAGCCAATTTATTCAGTTCATTTGCATCCGTCTAAATAATTTTTCCTGACAGATGACTTCCGTTCTAAGTACCAAGTACTTTTTAATCCTCGGCAGGTTATTGCTGAGGATAAATGATTTCACATTTCTCATAAAGATGCCAGTCATTAAGAATATTAACACGAATTCCTTCCCCTTGAATAGAAAGGAGATGTCATTTTAGCAATGTTGCTGTGTCAGCCTTTCTATTGTCAAACACAACAAATGATGAGAAAATCAATTTACTCTTTAGAATTAGTCAAGTGAGGAATTCTTTGAAGTGACCGCGCAGGGTTTTGCCTGGGCCCCGTAATCACATAAAAGCGAATACTGTATATATGTGGGTAAAATGTTGTGAAATTTAATGAGGACTGTTTGCTGCCATAGACCTTCCAGACATAATGTATCTCTGAAAAAGAATTCCCCACTCCTAAAATAGAGGTTTGATGAGCACCAGATGTGGTTCAAATGAACCCTTGTCCAACGGAACTAAGAATATATTTTGATCTGTATGAGGCACAGTCCAGAGACAGGGGACGTGATTCCAGCACAGCCTGTGTTGAGGTTGGTGGTGGAGTTTGAATGTATTTATTTACTCCATAAAGCTTCTCTCGTAAGGCAAAATGCAAATGAGCTTTTAATGAATACTTTCTAATAACTGGAGGATGTCATACTTGCTGCTTCTGAGACAATTTACAGTTTTATTTTGTAATCTAAGATGTGTGGAAGAAAAGCATTTCCACGGGTAGCCACAAACTTTAGAATGATCTGTGTCCTGGCGATGATTTGCAAGTTTCACAACTCAGTTTCTCCACCCATAAAGGGAAGATTAGATCATTGTTCAAAAATGACAGGCATTTAATACTTGGAAATGACTAAATAATGAAGTGCATGGATTCTACAGAAATGCTGAGGAGAAAAGAAGATTAATTTCAAGCCAAAATCTAGTACAAACACGACCTTCCTATTGTAAATCTCATGAACAGGGAAAGAAATTACATCGAAGGCTTTGTTTCTAGGGCTGAGAATATTGTACATTAATATTGGGATGTTTCAGATGGAAAAAAAATCTGCTTATTATAATCTCTTGTCTGTAGAGATGCGAAAAATTCTTTCTGCTACATTGTTCTGAAAGAATGCTGTTAGTAAAGATTTAAATGACAGGCATGGCAGGGTCATCTTCTGATTCCTTTGCCTTTGGGCAGGACTACAGTTAAGCCGTCTCAGGAAAGAGAACGATGCTGTTGCTTGCAAAAATCTCCAGGTGAGAATGGTAAAAATTAAAAAGGGCAGATGGGAAAGCTCAGGGGCCTTAAAATTAATAAAGGTCAGTTTATTAGGTCAGTTCTGGCTAATTTCAGTTAAAAGTCATTTCTATTTGCCAATAGCCTAATGCTTAGCAAAACTCCAAAGGATGTGATATTTGGCACTAGTTCTCTGAAAATTCCATTTCGTATTAGCATTAACGTCTGGTCATTGTTTTGTTCGCCTCCTCTTCACCCCGTGGGGGAGGGAGGGACTCCTGCCCTAGGGTTCTGGGATGACCAAACATAGGACATCTGACTTGGGACACAGGGGATCAAGAACAGTTTATACTAGTCACATACACTAACGACCCAGGGGAAGCAGACACTTCGTGCCACATGGGGCAACACAGAGGCACATTTGGGAACAGAGGGAACAAGAAGGAGCTGGGGGGCTCTATTTACAATAGCCAGGACATGGAAGCAACTTAAATGTCCACCTACAGAGGAATGGATAAAGAAGATGTGGCACATATATACAATGGAATATTACTCAGCCATAAAAAGGAACGAAATAGTGCCATTTGCAGAGACGTGGATGGACCTAGACATTGTCATACAGAGTGAAGTTAAGTCTAAAAGAGAAAAACAAATATCGTGTAATATCGCCTATATGTGGAATCTGGAAAAATGGTAGAGATGAACTTATCTGCAAAGCAGAAATGGAGTCACAGATGTAGAGAACAAACATGGTTACCAAGCACGGGGGTGGGTTGAATTGGGAGATTGGGACTGACATATATACACTACTATGTATAAAATAGATAACTAATGAGAACCTACTATATAGCACAGGGAACTCTACTCAATGATCTGTGGTGACCTAAATGGGAAGGAAATACAAAAAAGAGGGGATATGTATAAGTATGACTGATTCACTTTGCTGTACAGCAAGAAACTAACACAACATTGTAAAGCAACTCTACTCCAATAAAAATTAGTTTTAAAAAAAGAAGGAGCTCTGGGGAGCAGGCTCTGTAGTAACAAGATGGAAGGGGTACCCTGGTTCCCAGGGACGATGTGATTGGCCTGTTGCAATGACTGTGTGGGATGGCAGGGGAGTGAAACCTATTAGGATGAGGCCCAGGTGGAGTGATGATGCCCAGCTATCGGGGACCTAGCCACAGGGGGAGCCTTTCCCACTTCGGTGGGAGCACTGCAGATAAAAGCAGGGGAACTCACAGCCCTTCGGGGCCCCGTGAGGCTCAAAGATGTCAAAGCAGCATGTGAAATCTTAGACTTTACAAGACATGCAAGCTATGTGGACTTACAAGAGACTCACTTCCCCTTGGCTATACTGACCCCCTTAAGAGTCATGTCTTCGCCACACCTATGAGTAATGTCTTCGCCACACCTATGGTGTCTCCTGTGAAAAGAGTCACTTTTTTTTTTTTTGTTTTGTTTTGTTTTGTTTTCTGCGGTACGCGGGCCTCTCACTGCTGTGGCCTCTCCCGTTGCGGAGCACAGGCTCCGGACGCGCAGGCTCAGCGGCCATGGCTCATGGGCCCAGCCGCTCGGCGGCATGCGGGATCTTCCCAGACCGGGGCACGAACCCGCGTCCCCTGCATCGGCAGGCGGACTCTCAACCACTGCGCCACCAGGGAAGCCCAAAAGAGTCACTTTTGATTGGACTGATAACCATGGGGGCATAAGCAGTTTTCTAGCAGGAGTACTCTCAGGCCAAGGCTATATCAGCTAGATGATTCACGCGGAAGTATCCTCTGCTACTTGCTTTGATTTGAATGAAAAGAGGACGAGAGCCCTAAATCATCCAGACAGATTACATATTTACTCCTCATTTGATCTTCATTTGCCACGAGGTGAATGTTGACTAATTTAGACTCCGAGCCAAAGAGACAGAAAATGGTCTATCAAGCCAAAGTCAAAAGTATGCCTGCCTTCAGTTTTCGAGAAGAATACTGTCAGGAAACACAGTCAGGTCAGACTTTCTCTCACTCTCCCTGCAATTTAACCACTGGGGAGATAAAGGACTCAGGGAGACCTGGGGTTCCAGGCAGAGCTTGGACATCTGAAGTTAATGCTGGGCCTGTTATAAAATCTTGGGCAAGGCATTTAATCTCTCTGAACCTCAAGCTGTATACCTTTTTAATGAAGAATTTAAACGAGTTCTAGAGTTTCAAAATAATTTTTTTTTTTAGTAGCAAAGCCCTTGTTTTAAACAAAGTCTAAAGTCACTCTATAAAACAGACGGAAATGAAGCTTCTTTGTTTGAATCCAGTGAATGGCACCCAAGCCCAGGTGACTTGGTCTCCTCCTCACATTTGCTCCCTCCCTATCCCTCCCCACCCCCCCCCACCCCCCCCCCCCCGCCAACCCCAAATTCCTGAAGCACTTCCTTGGAAGTCTACTGCTCCTCGGAACCCAGTCTGAAAACTAGCAGATGAGATTCTAAGGTTTCTTCCAGCTTTCAGCAGAATGGAAAAATCACAGACAGACTTAGATTCAAATACTAGTTCTGTCACTTCCTAAGCTGTATGACCAGTTTTCCCATCTGAGAAATGAAGATTTTTTTTTTTTTTTAAACAGCTCTATTTTAGGACAATCGCTATGTTAAGAATGCGTGAAAAACATCTAGCCAGTGCCTGACACCTAGCCGGGACTCACACATGGTAGCAATAACAATGGTTATGGCTCAGACTTGAGCAGAACAAAAAGACAGATCTTACATGTGAACAACTGAATTGCAATGAGACCGCTGTCCTTCCTGAAGCCCAGACCTCAAGAACTGGAGGCCAAAACTCCTCTTTAGAACCTGAATCCGTTTTTATTGTTCCAAATTAGTGGAAGCAGGAAACTTCTTCTAATTCACTGAACATTCTGTGTGCATGGGAGAGCATGTCGACACACCCCAAGTCTCTTAAAGGACATCACGGTCCACCCAACCACCACAGGTGGCATCGACAGCACATGGCTTTCACCAGAGACTAACGGGAACGTCCCGAAGAACGCTTGAACGCTTAGCCACAGAAATTCAACACCTGACAGCTCGCGTTCTGTACTTCACCCCATATCATAAGTCACCAGAGAGCTATTGTTCTCATGTGGAGCTGCTGTTGTGATAGTCTCTGTTCTTTCCACAGTGGAGAAGTTCTCTCACAAAACACATCCCAAAAGTCTGTGGTTTCTGAAAAACTCACCTTTCGGGAACTCTTCTGGCCTTCTAGGAAGTAAGCTCCACTTCAGAGGTCTCCTGATGTGCAGTAGCAGGAACTCAGTAGAGGCCACAGTTCCTGGTACCCTCATGAACACATGTCCTAAAGGAATATGACTCGAGGTTAGACATTCCTCTCCACTTTTTGTAAAGTTTTCTTTCTTTTCTTTTTTTTTAATTTATGAAAATTTCCAATACCCCAAAGTTATGCCTATCACAAACCCTCCTGGGCCCACCGCACAGCTTCAAGAGCCCATCAACACGGGCTTTCACCTGAGCCCGCGGAGGTTACATGCGGCCCCCCCCCACTCTAAGACTGATGGCCCAGGTGACACCACGTCGGCTGTCAGCTGAATTTCTTCAACACTCACGAAGTGCCTGTCCTAGGCCACCCCGGAGAACCACACAAGACCCCAGACTTACGAAACCAGACGCACATGAAGAATTACGTGCCGGGTCAATGGAGAGAAAAGAAGGGAAATTGGGGAAATCTTGTGGGGAAGATGGGATCTGAACTGTGCTTTGAAGGAAAGGGGAGTGAGGACATTCCAGGCTGAGGGAGAGGATGTGAGGAAGGGCGGTAGGGGAAGGAAGGGAAAGACCTTCTTTAGAGAATGATTCATATTCTCATGAGCTGGAGTAGGTGAGGGGCAGTAGGAAGGGAAGCGGGTAATTAGTGGGGTGACATGTGGAAGCCACGAACGCCAGGAGGATGAAGCTCCTCACATGTTGGGCAGCGGGGCCAGGAACAGGGCAGGAAAATAATCTAAGAAAACTGGAGGTAGCAGGATGGGGGAGGGAGGGTCGCAGGGAGGATGGGTGCTCAGAGTGAACCAGAACTTTCTCAGACCCAAGCTCTGGCCTAAAGAACAGTCTGGCTGGGTGTCTTGCTCCCACAGAGAAAAAAAGCGGGGGCCCACGGAGATTGAAAATAGAGGATGCACATAGAGGGTTCGGCCCCAGCCCAGGGAACTCCCCGAAAACCATCATTAGGAAAACAAGAGACCAGGACGAAAGCAAAGCAACACAAGCACCTGGTCTGAGTCTAGGAAACATCCGTGTTTACTAAGCACTTGGTCTCTGGAACGTCTGCCTTTCCAAATACCACATCTTCCTCATCCACTCCATCCCGCCACGGGCGGCTACTGTGCCGGGTGCCGGGGAAGGGGGAGCCGGGACCGCAGCCTGGAAGCCCTGCCTACCCCCCTCTACTGCCCCTCCCTCCGAGGAGCCCCCCCGCGTGGCCGGCCAGCCAGCTGCAGCTCAGTTTGTTTGCCGAGGTTTGCATACACGTATTGAGTTGCCTTTTTTTCCAGCCAGTTCAGCAGTGTCCCGAAATTCACCCCCAGTGTAACTTCTGCCTCTGCCCCTCCCCTTCTTGGAACTGCCTTTTGTTTGTCTGGCAGCCTTGGTTCTATGGGGGTGTGTTATGATAATAATACGCGGGCTTATATAACCCTCTGCATCTCGAAAGCACTTCACAGACTGGCCTTAATGCATCCCCGGGCCCGTGTCAGGCTGGGCGGCTGGAGCGGCTAATAGGAAACCCCGACCCGAGGCGCCGAGACCAGGAGGGAGGGCCGAGGGGGTCAGAGGCCGGGCCTTCCCGGCCCCTTGCGCCCGGAGGTCAGGGAGATAAGGAACAATGACTCTCGCCCCCAGAAGGAGGAAGGAAGCCCCGCTCCCACCTTATCTCTGCTCCTCCGCAAGCTCCCAGTTCCCAGAGCTTGTTCTCCAGAGAAGATTTTAAAGGCGACTTTTGTAAGTATGATGCTCTGCTTTTTCTTTCCAAAGGAGGAAAACGAAGTTTCCTTACTGCTCTTGTCCATTTCATCGTATTTATTCGCGAGAATGGGTTCCCGCACTCAGACGCTGCCATGATGGGAAATGTGTTTCTGGCTAAAGTCCTCCACCCAGATTGGGCCCCTCCTAAAAGTAATAGGAAGGGAAAGAGGTTTCTGTTGATAATTCACTTATTAACAAAATAGCACCAAGAGGAAGTGCTGAAACTGCCCCTTTCCCCGTGTCCCGGTCCTGGTGCTGGCTGACTGTTCTCCACTCACACACACATCTTGCCCTACAAAGGAGTCTTGGTTATTCACCTGGCTTGTGAGGCATCCAGAAACGATGCAGCTACTTCCAGCTTCAATTTCTCTGCTTTCAGTGCTCACAGTTTCGGGCAAATATAGTTGTTGGAATTTTCTTTTCACACTATGAAATAAATCCCATTTTTTGGCATAGGCTTGAAACTTGCACTGGCTTGTGTAAACCCTGCAAAACACTGTAACTATAGTGGACATGTGAATTCTTCCTAAGTTTATCACTGCATAGCTGAAGGGTCTAAATATTAAAGGAACATGGGCACAAACTTCTTAAGCACTGGCAAACCCCCAAGCTCTGTTATTGAACTATGTGTCTGTAAGGCATGCTGAATTAACAAGAGTATTTTTCTCAGGGGTGATGCTCATGGCTTTGAGAAATTGTCTCTCAACAAAAGATGAATTTAAAACTCGAGGATAACACTAAGAGAGATACAACTTCTGAACATGTAGAAAGTATGATTCACTAAATGAATAAGCCGAGAAAATAAAGTTCTATTTTGGGTAGTTGTTCAATTTGTATTTATAAAACCATGATTATAAGTTGGTGTACTGTGAGATATAGAAAATTAGTCTTTATTTCAGGTAAGAAAACTAAGAAATATAAATTGACAGTAATGTAGAAAAGCAAGGCCTCTCACTTTTACTGTCGTTAAGTGCTATGATGAATCCATTGAGTTTGATTGCCTTTATCTTTAGATGAATAGCTATGAAAACCACACGTAATGTGTGTATACCAGTGTGTGTGTGTGTGTGTGTGTGTGTGTGTGTATAAAAGAGTTCAGGATACCCAAATGTATGTATATATTTAATTAAATATACATATATATATATTTAATCATCCGAAACTCACATTTGTTGTAACTCTCCAGTGTTCAGTATCTTACATTATGGTATAATACCCAAAATAGACCAAGTGGAAAGATTTCATATCAAATTTCAGAATGCAATAGAGCTATTTATTCATTATTTATTCAACAAACGTGGGAACCATTATAAAAGTGGGTCTATTTTTAAGATTCCCTTTAAATGAGATTTCCACTTAAAATTCTCTGTGGCTTCCAAGAAATTCTAAGGCATAATTAAAGTTGGAAATAAGACTGGATTCTACTTGGTTTTCCCCCTAAATTTAAAAGTGAGCTGTCAATACTAAAATTCTATAATCTAGCTAATTTTGTTACAAAGATAAGCCACGTAATCTCAACGTTAGCCTCCAAAGCCTACTCAGTCATGGCAGAAAGAACGCAGACTGTGACGGGATCTGGATCGGAGGCTTGGTTTTGCCATTACGTGGTTATGCGACCAGCAGCAAGATCTTGCAGATTTTCAACCTCAGGTTTCACCTCTACAAAAGGAGACCAATACTACTTACCCCAAGGAGAGGATTGTTGAAAGGACTAAAAGGAAATAATGTATGTAAAGTACCTAGCACAGTGTCTGAAAATAGCAGTTTCTTTCAATTTTAGGGCTTTTCCATTTACTCCCTTTTTTCATCTTTGATTCAGTGCCTTGGATTTTTGAGCATTTACCGTGTATTGCATGCTGTGCTGAACACTAGTGATACCAAAATGAAGAAGGTTAATATCCTGCTGCCCTGGAAGAGTTCCTAGTCCAAGGAAACAGACCAAAACAACAGATTAATTTTCTTAACAGTATATAACACCTGCAAAAAACAGAAGTGTGTTGTGATTAAGTGACAGAATTGAGGCCCAAGTAATTTTCCCCAGTGAAAGTCAAAGGAACTTTTACAAAGATGATGTTGATTGGTGTGACTTTTAAAGAATCAGCAGGGGGCTTCCCTGGTGGCACAGTGGTTGAGAGTCCGCCTGCCGATGCAGGGGACACGGGTTCGTGCCCCGGTCCGGGAAGATCCCACATGCCGCGGAGCGGCTGGGCCCGTGAGCCATGGCCGCTGAGCTTGCGCGTCCGGAGCCTGTGCTCCGCAGCGGGAGAGGCCACAACAGTGAGAGGCCCACGCACGGCAAAAAAAAAAAAAAAAAAAAAAAAAAAAAAAAAGAGCAGGAGGTGTGGAAGGACATTTCAGAAGGGAAGAGCACTGGAGAGCAGACTATGTGAGAGCCAGGGGACGGGGAACTGGTTTCGGTTGGTGCTGGAATGTTGAATCCAGGGAATCTGCAGATTTAGTCAGGGGTCCGATCATGGGTATTGTGGTGCTTCATGCTGAGGTGTTTGGACCCATTACTCTAGTAAAACTCAAACTCATGCTCATGAGTCTTTTTAGACCAGCTCATGCTCCAAAAAAATTTGTTTTATAGGTTCACATCCATATAAAAAGCTTGGGCTGAAATATGTCACCTACATCACTAAGACATTATTTGGTTCAATAGACTACTTTGTTTATTTGGTTTATTTTGTTTGTAGCAAAGCCATCTCAATGATGGAAGCGTTGCAGCACAAGCTCCTTACCTCCCCAGACCTGGCACTTTCAAGATTACTCTTGAGCCAATGGAGAGACAAGGAAGGACTCTGCTTGGGGTTGAGAAGGCGGAGACTAGATGTGATTTATGTTTTAGGAAGATTTTATGTAGAATCATCTACTCGCCAGTGTGGAATGTAGGTTAGGCAAAGGCCTAGGGGGTGATAATGCTATAAACTAGGAGACCGATTAAAAGACTACTGTCGTAAACAAGTGAGAAATGCTGAGGGTCTGAGCAGTGTAGGTGGACAACAGGGCACAGATTCCAGAGAGATTTAGAAGGTGGAACATTCTCAACTTGAGGACTGAATGAAGGAATGAAGACAAAGGAAATGTCTATAATATTAGTTTTAAGCTTGGTCAACTGAGTAGCTATAATAGAATACCATAAAACAAGAAGAGGTACAAGTTCATAGAAGGAAATTGAGTTAATTGGGGTAATGTTGGCTTGAGAGGTTAAACTACAACATCAAGTAAAATAAAAAGTCCGTTTTGGGGACTTCCCTGGCAGTCCAGTGGTTAAGACTCTGGGCTTCCAATGCAGGGGGCGTGGGTTCCGATCCCTGGTTGGGGAACTAAGATCCCACATGCCGCGTGGCGCAGCCAAAAAATAAAAAAAAAATAAAAGTTGGTTTTCGTTTAATCTTTTTTTTACATAAGTGGTATTGCTTTTGTTTGTTTGTTTACTTGTTTTACCATGTTGAGTTAGTTTCAGGTGTACAGCAAAGTGATTCATATATATATATATATATATATTCTTTTTCAGATTCTTTTCCATTATAGGTTATTACAAGATACTGAGTATAGTTCCCTGCACTAGTAGGTCCCTATTGGTTATCTATTTTATATATAGTAGTGTGTATATGTTAATCCCAAACTCCTAATTTATCCCTCTTCCGCCCCTTTCCCCTCTGGTAACCATAAATTTGTTTTCTATGTCTGTGAGTCTGTTTCTGTTTTGTAAATAATTTCATTTGTATCGTTGCTTTTAGATTTCACATGATATCGCTGATATGTGGAATCTAAAAAAATGATACAAATGATATTGCGTATATGTAAAAAGTGGTTTTTAAAAAGTATAAAATTGCCAGATTTACCTTAGAAGTTTAGAGAAGAAACATAAAAACCGGGCTGTACCCATCATGCTCAGTTCCCCCAAGAAATGTCAGTCTCTGGGCTCATGGGGCTCTGAGCTTTCATCTCGTATCCCCGCTGTTGAGTGGATTGTTTCCCATTCACTTTTCATCAGGGAAGCCATGTCCAGAGCAGTCTTGCCAATAACTTTGTATACCCTCAAAAAGAGAAATATGTACACCTCTGAGCCTTGAGAAATGAGCGGAGACTGGGAAAGAGATCTGTGGGCAAGTAGAATACTTATTCATAAAGAACACGTACTCATGAAGAATTCATACTTATTTATCAAGAAGCAGCTCTTTCTTTAGCAGGGTTTTTTCACTTCCCTTGAATTGGGGGCCCACTCAGAGACTAGAGTAAAAGAGGAAACTTCTAAGACTAAAGCAAAGGAGATGATTTCTTACCTGGGCATGATGTACCCCACAAACATTTCCTTCTTCTTTAGGCTGAGCAGGAAATTCTTCCCATGGGCTTGAATGGTGGGTAACTGGAAAGGAGAGGTATGTCACGTTTGTGAGTTTTTTAAAGATAACAACGGGAAGAACTTTCACATTTAGAATGAATAGAAAACAATCTAATTTGCAGACAGGAAGCTGAGGTCTGATTACTTGATAACCTTAGTTTTCTTATACCCTTTCACATCTTCTGTGGCAAAGCCTCTATCAGATTTCCTGGATTTCAGAGCTCTCAACCCCACCTGAACACTTCAGAGCAAATACCATTTATTACGAAAGGGGCTGAGCCCCAGGCTTCATGGCTGGTCTCACAAAGTCATATAATATTTCCTCCTGGTAGGTAAACTGTATCAACACATTTAAAAGCAGATTTAAGAAGCTCTTGTCACCTCTAAATAGAAAGAGTTTTATCACTCATCAGAAAGATCATATTTGATGGTAATCTTAATTCCATCCGGCTTCTGATAGCTCACTTCAAATTCCCCAAACTTCAGAGATTATCTTTGGTTTTGGAGATGATGAAGAGGTTTCTATTTTTGCTAAAAATGCTTCCACAATAAAAAAAAAAAAAAAAAAGAAGAGACCCAGAAAAGAACTGTTACTATCTCAGTTATACAAAATAATCAGCAAATATATACTTTAGAATAGGATGAGCTTGTATCATGGGAAAGTTTATTCTTTAAAGAAGGAGTAAGATATATTGGAGGGAATTTCCATTAGCATGATTGAAAGGGTGAGGAACATACTGATACATTGTTGACGTGAGGATTACCAGTGTTTGATCACCAGTGATCGCCGGGGTTTCTTGGCCTTCTTATTCTTCCATATATGGTGCTGGCCATTCTGCTTTTAGGTTACTCAAGCCATTTAAAGTCTTGTCATCCTAAGCAAGGGCTACAACTTCACAATCTTTGGGGGTTTGCCGGCATAATGACTGAGTCCAGGCTGGGTGCTGCCTGAGCCACTGTACTCTCCTATGCAGTGTTTGAAGAGGGCTGGGGTGCAGCTGTTCTGTCCCCCAGACACCTGAGTCCAGAACATTGCTGAATTTTGCTTCATTTCTGTGCTCTCTGGAAAGCTGGAAGCTCCCCAACTCTCTCGGGTTTGGCTTCCTGTTCACATGTTTTCTGGTCTCATGTCATTGTGCATGAAGTAATAGCCCCACATGCGTGCACCATCCACAATGGCAAGATTGGTGTGGCTTGGTGGAAGCTTTCTAATGAGGACATTTTGGACCTTCCGGCAACTCCTTAGGGAAAGCAGTTTGGAACCGGTTATTACTTTCCAAGGTGAAGGGAGCAGAGACAGGATGCATTTCTGCAACGGGGCTAAAGCCACTTTTAGGAGACAATTAAAGGACAGCTGCTTAAGAAACAAACAAACATCTCTTCTACACATCTATCTAAACGCATGCGTGCGTACAGTATAAAGAAAGGCCTCCAATCCATAGTTTTAAAATACCAGTTACTGTTTCAGCATTTCACTAACTATGAATGGTGCTAGTGTTTCCCACCGGGGACTGTTATTTTAATGACATTTCTCTGCAGCAAAATCTGATGAGTTCACAAAGTCTCAGAGCCAGGAAATGCGGCTCAGTTTCTGAACAACTGAGAAAGCCAGGACAGCTCAGTTCAGTCATCTACTTGCTTTCCAGCACGGATCCCTAAGTGCTAAGAGCAATAACACACTAATACAGAGAGAGAGGCCAGGCCAAACTTTCAAAAGTACAGCTCTTAAACCATCAGACTGAACTTCCCGACATATTATCAGCAGGTGAAATTCTGGCGCACACCCGCACTTATCTGTGGATGTTAATGTCAAGTGAATGGGCACATGTGCCAACATTTTATAGAATTTTAGAGCAGGAAGTGATTTTGGAGGTCTTCCAATCTTACCTTTTATTTTACGAACAGAGACATTGAGACTCATGTGAGTTCACTCCAGACACACACACATACACACCTCGGAGTCTTAGGCCGAGTCATTGCCTGCAGAAAATATGATACGTCTGGCTTAAGAAAAAGGAAGGACAAAATGACCCAAAGCTGGGCCAGTGGTTCCCTGTTCCGTTCAGGTTTGTGTGGCCCAGCTTTAGGGCTGTGGGCCGCTCGTTTATTCTTGCTGCAGGAGCCGTTCGGGGTCTCGGATTAGATACACTTGACCAAAACTTGACTAAACTCCCAGATAACCCAAGTGTCCATGAGTGACTCAGATCCTGACTGCGCTGCGATGCTCATCGGTGCAAGGTGCTCTGGGGTCACACTGTGATCAGAGCATAGAATGGAGACAGAGCCCCAAGTACAACTCTCACACTTCGGAGTCTGAAAACCTGACCAGAGAGACGAGACCTTCCCCCGTCTAGGCAGCAGTGGGGACCCTCTCACTAGATGCTACATCGTGTAGCCCAGATTCTAAATGTTGTCAGTGTTCTGGGGAGAGAGAGAAATGAAAATTGAGGGGGTCAGCTGATCCCAGAGGGGTGCTTAGAATGTTCATATGTGGAGGGAATAAAGGTAAACTCTTCTAGCAGAAATGAAAGCATGGAGAGGGTCTCGCGGCTCGGATCCCAGGGAAGCCAGGCTGATGGGGGCTCTCCAGCAGCACTTGTCAACCTGAGCTATGGACTTGAGCCCTGGTACTGATTTCCATCCTTATCCACTAAACTGTTACTGAAATAAGCAGCCCCCGCTTAAGTCACTTTAATTACATTTATATAACTATAAATCCACAATAATATAATTACACTTACATCATTGAAAATCCAAAACAGATTGCTAATTAAATATAAACAAAACCATAAACCAATAATATTCTGTTGGTTGGAATCAACTAATTGGTTAACATTAGTAACATTGGTTTTATTTGTCAAATGATGCTGTTTTGCTGAAACTAAAGAATAAATTTATTTTAACCAGTGTTCATTAATGAAATTGTAAAAGAAAAAGAGAAATATTTTTTTAAAGAGAGAAATATTTTAATTAAAATTTTCCATTGCACATTTCGTACTCTATTTATAGTGAATTATTACAAGTTGGCATATATAAAGGCAGAAAGGATCCAGGCAATCCGTCTGCTGGTGTCGAGATTATGGAACTAAAAACCGTGGTGGTTCAGTCATCCTATCTCCTTACTCTCTCTTGGCAAATGAAACTTCATTCAGCACAGCAGGAGTATTTGACTCTCACAGGCGTACACTTATCAAGCAGGTATAAATACCTGCCTCTGTTCTTTCTTTAATAGGCTATAGCTCTAAATTATTACACTATTCTCCTGCACATTATAATTTTAATGATGACAAAGCAAAGTCTCCATTTATAAAATGGATGAAAACCCTGGTCTCATTCCATGAAAATGTCTTTTGATTGCAAACTACTACTGCAAGGGAAGTTGTATCTTTATTACTGGCTTAAAAACAAAATTCAGTGCCAGTAATAATGATCGCCAGTGTTTCCTGGCCACTTATTCTTCTAAATTTCTTACGTGGATGTTTGCATGTAATCCTCACGTCAACCCTATGGAATAGATAACGATTTTTAATCCTCATTTTTCAGAGGAGGATACTGAGGCATAGAGAAATGAAGTAATTCGGTCAAGGTCAAAATAGCCAATGGATTCTGTAGCCTGGAATTCCTGCTGCTCCCAGTGGGAGATTGCGAATAACTGAGAAAGGACGCTGTTGTTTGACGATAGGCTATAATCCAGCATGACCACAGCCAGATACTTGTAGCCTCACATTCAAATGTAAAATTTTACTTTGGAAGATCACAGGGTGCCGTGCATAATTATAAATGTAAACATTTATATGTCTTCCTGGAACATACATAAAAAGTGGAGATCTGCGTGATGCTTATAATAATTTATAATGTTATCAGAGAATAGAAAAGTTCTTCTAGAACTCACCAACTTCCAGGATGAGAAGCACAGGGGCGTGGTCAAAAGCTGACCGGGTTGGGTGTGTCAGATGACAGGGGGTGGCGGAAATGGGCAGAAGAGTTGATCTGCCGGGAACAGAAAGACACGTGATAAGGATAAGGGTGGCACGGGAGGAAGAGTCCTGCAGCAGGCGGCCAGCTGCAGGGAGGTCCTACCACAACAGTCTCCCTAAGAGTGAAGCTTCCAGAACAGAGCAGAGGACCTGGGACTGTCCACATTCAACCTGAATCACCAGGGCCAGTTCAGAACAAGAAGAGATTCCAGGTCTGTTGTATTGAAATAATCTACACCCATTACCTCGGAGAATATTCACTAGTGAAGAGGTAAGAGGGCTCCACATGAAATGTCTTAGTATTACACAGGCAAGAGAAATACTTTTTAAATGTAAAGGAAATTTGGGGTTGTGAAATAGTGTGTGTTGTTTTCCTATTCTTCTAGCTTATGTCTTATAGCTTGTATATCCTTATAAGATATAGCTACTATATATCTTTGCTCTTCTAATTTATATATCATATCTGTATTTATATATAGCATGCATATGTTAAATGTGCTCTTCATGTCAGCAAGATTGCTTCATCAAATACATAATGCATTAAAATGGGTGTTTCCTCGTATTCAAAGTATCGAAGTTGATTTTAGTCACTTACATATTTCAACTGTCATAAATGCAGAATAGAAACAAATTTAACCACTTGAAAATGCTTACTTTGCTACTCATCAAATAGTAGCTTGCAGTCACTTTAGAAGATTTCATGATTCTGCATGTTTTCCTTTAAAATAGGTCTTAGAACCTGAAATTAGACGTCATTCAACTTTTAAACTTGGAACATTTTGTAAACCTTTAAAAAGAAAGACTTCTTTATTGGCTTTACAAAATCCAGTTAGAGAATAATATGATATGAATCTAATGGAAAGTCTCTCCCTTGATGAAAAAAAAGTCAAATGGAAACTTCTATAAAAGGATTGAATGACCCACAGTACTTCAAAGTCTCTTGGAGTGATTTTAAGAATCACCTTCAGTCTGGGGACTTCCCTGGCAGTGCAGGGGTTAAGACTTCGCCTTCCAGTGCAGGGGGTGCAGGTTCAATCCCTGGTCAGGGAGCTAAGATCCCACATGCTTCACGGCCAAAAAACCAAAACATAAAACAGAAGCAATATTGTAACAAATTCAGTAAAGACTTTAAAAATGGTCCACATAAAAAAAATTTTTTTTAAAGAACAAACTTAAAAAAAAAGAGAAACTCAGGCTGGAAGAAATTTGAAGAATGCTATTCCTAATGATGTCCTCCTTTGAAGGTGTGAAAGGGCAACATCTGAAAGGTAAATCACTGATGAAATGCAACTGATGGCATTTTTGCTTTCTTCCATCATAGGTGCTGACGGCCAGCCACCATCATCTGAGGAAGGTGAATTTGGCAAATGACATGCAGGTTCTCCAAGACAGAATAATTGCAGAAAATCTTCAAAGGTACTCATATCAAATATTGGTCTCGATTAATTAAACCAAGGCACTCATTAAACCCGGGTACTCCATGTCCCTTGAAGAGGGGAATGTGTCACAGGTGGGGAATTATCAGAAACGCAGGAGTCAATGGTCCTGCCCCTTCCTGTAAGCGTTCTCCTCCTTCTTGGCGGAAAGAGCTGAAAGGCAGAGCCATTTCTTGAAATTCGTCTCCAGGAATGGCAAAAGAAGCATCTGAAGAATCATGTAACTTTATTAACATGTCATGAGATACTCAGGAAGCTCAGGGGAATTAGAGGGGTCGTTAATGGTAGGCCAGCTATGCACAGTCATCCAAAGTTTCAGGCATGAAAACTACAGATGTCACCTGTCTTGTTCACAGCTTGACCTCACAGTTTCTTGCCTTGGCCACATACACTGGTGCCAAGAGTGTCGTGGGACGCAGGGCAGGCCACGGAGACCCATCTCAGCAACACAACCTTGGCTGCAAAAACATCCCTAGGGGTGTTGGTTCATATGAATTTATACCCCACACCATGAGTCTTTGCTCAGATGTCAACTTTGAAAGTTGTTTCCACCCTCATTGAAAACTAGCACCATGGAAACTGTTGAGTTCCTCTTGGTTTTTGCAGCCCTTCAGAATCGTTGCCCTTTGCTTGATTTTCATTGTAAGCCTTGTGTTAGCCCAGGCTGACTTGGAATAAGTCCTTTAATCACCAGAAAGCTCGTGAACCTCACACAGACAGAACAAAACAAAACAAAATCTTCAAGTCTGACCTGAATTTCAGGTTTGTCTTTTGAGGGTTGATTTCTCCAGCTTCTCTTTCTAATACTTACGGGATTAAACATTTTGTCCTCATACTACAAATGGCAAGTGAAGAAGGGAAACGGCTGGAAATGGCTGGGAGCTTGGGGTTCATTCCTTGACATAAAATCATGAACACTGGCAGATTTTCTCTAATTCTCAGAGCTTTGTTGGCAGGTGGTCTGGGATCTCACCAGCAAGGTATTGGATGCTGGTTATTCCAGAGCTAAATCAACAGTAAGAGAAGACAAGTTGAAGTTTAGGTCTCCTTACTTCAAAACTCCAAACGGGAGAGGAAAATATTCCAAAACAAACTGAAAAAGATATCTGCTTAGGAAGAAGTTCAATCAACAGTAGAACTGTGACTTCTTAAGACTGCTTCACCGTCTTGAGTCCATTTGCCAAACCTTTTCCTTGTGAACCTTTAGTCCAGTGCATCAAGTTTTCTGTAAGAAAGAAACAGGTTGTCCTTGGGTATCATGTCATTCAAAATTAACTATAGAAGAGGCTGGAAACCCCATATCTTCCCAAGAGGTCACTGAAGACCTCTCCCGATGCTTTGATTTCTCAAAGCATCTGTCTTAGTTTCTCTTGTGCTTTGAAGAGACCACTTTTCTGGGATGCCATGTTGTTTATTATCTGGTTACTAATCTTTCATGTCACACTTTTCTCCCTCTAATGAGTCATTTCACCACTTTAAGTATCAATATTATATCCTTTCAATTCTCAACCTATCCTTATTATGAGAAAATAGAAATGCATTTACTGTAATACTGGATGAAATCAGAATCACTTGCTCAAATTTAACATACATGACATTTATTTCCTAAAAATCTGTGGAACAGGGCTTCCCTGGTGGTGCAGTGGTTGAGAGTCCGCCTGCCGATGCAGGGGACACGGGTTCGTGCCCAGGTCCGGGAAGATCCCACATGCTGCGGAGCGGCTGGGCCTGTGAGCCATGGCCGCTGGGCCTGTGCGTCCGGAGCCTATGCTCCACAACGGGAGAGGCCACAACTGTGAAACGCCCGCATACCACCAAAAAAAAAAAAAAAAAAAAAAATCTGCGGAACCCCTGTTAGAGCTGGCTCCGGTCTGCTTTTTTTGTCTTTGGACTGGAAAATTCAAATTCAATGTCTGACCAGCTGCCAGTTTCAGAGATCTCTGCCCTTCCTCATCCATCATTTGAGCTGGACTAGATAGCTGGCTGAGCCCCTTCCCACCACTACACCTGTATTCACATAGCCACAGTCCTCCCAGCTGGCAAATTTTGTAGAAAGAAATGGGTCCTTTCTGTGTGTGCTCAGACAGGCAGGTTTAGAAAATAGGACCATTTTAATGAGTCTTGGGGTTTCAAAATGCTGCCCTGTGCATTTTTGATTGCTTCTCTGCTCGTGTCATTGGGGTATAAAGTCCTTTCACTTAATATTTTTCCAGCTTTAAGAACTGCTTACCTGCAGTTCAGTGAACTTGGCATCACCTCCAAAATACATAACGCAAGGAACAGAACCAGGAGATGTTATACGCAAATCTCAGAAGCTGCCCAAGCGTCTCCTGGCTGTTCGATTGCCGGAAGATTCTCTCTTGTTCCAAGGAGAGATAGGTTGTATTCACGTATAATGACACCAAAAGGACAATTAAACTTCACAGCTTGGGGGAGATTTTGAGAGCTCTTGTCAAAAATGTCCACACCTGTGGAACAGACCGTTATGTTTTGTGGAGCTTGGTTTTCAGCTTGAAATACACCTGCCAAAATCTGAATGGCCGCTATTGTACCTTCGGGACTCAAAATCCGCACTGTCAGACAAGGTTTGGTGCACACAGATGGGATAACTTAGAACAGTGACTATGTTGTTTGTAAGGCAATTAAGACCTTTCCTAACCCTGCTGATGCTTTTTGGAGATGGAAAATGTTATAAGCATGCCTTAACTGTGCCTCCCTGGGACTTTATTTATTTATATTACTTAAATTATTTAAGTTATACTCAATACCTTAATTTGAATTTAAATATTTTTTAAAAATTGTCCATAGACTGTAATAGTAAGCAACATCTTTTCAAAGAATCAATTTCAGATGTGAACCCTAAAACCACTAGCATTATCCTCGTCTTGGTATCCAAGGACATGGAAAACTTGGTGCAGTGTATAAAGAGCTGAATTGGGGCGTGCTAAGAAGCACTCTTGTGACCACTCTTAACATTTCTCATCAAAGAAGGCAATTTATTACACAGAATCCCAATGTCTGTTAAAATCATGTATTTGTTGTAAAAACAATATAATCGCTACCTAATAGGAACTTCTTTTAAAGTTAAAAAAACACACACCCTTAACCCAAGCCCATAAATCTTTTCTATATGAAAATTTGCTAGGTGGAATCTTAGAAAATTACTCCTATTTGACTCTTTTTGACCTAAAAGGCAGTAATTTTATATGGTACTACCTAATAGTTTACATATTTGGGACCTTGGAGAACAGACAATTTTATTTGGATTTTTTTTCACCTACCTTTCTATCAAAACGGTTTCCAGTTTCTGCATTGTCTTCATCGTTCATAGTTTAAATTCGTATATCATCTTCCATTACACGGATGTGGGATATAAGTTGATTTTGCTTTTTCCTTATAAGAGCAAATACTCAAAACACCACAGTCAGTGCCTTCCTTCGCACAGCAATTCGACTTGGTTGCATTCTCATGCCGGTTTTTAAACTAGGGTCTTCTCCTGCATCCTCTTTCCATCCGTCTGAAATGAAATACTCTCACATGTGAGTCTTGCAGTATGAATCTAAGTGATAAAGCAAGTGTTGGTTCATACAAGTATACAAATGTGCACACGTGGTATGTACACGGTTAAATGCATCTGTTTAGACAATACATCCTCCAAGCCAATGCGTTTGTGTTTAAAGAAAATCCAACTCCAGTGGGGTGAGAAACATTGTGCCCGTCAGGCGGGCCGTCTTCAACTGGCTGCTCTCCATTCCCAGCTGACTGAGACCCGTCCCAGCAAATGACCCTCTCAGTCTGCTCTGGCTGCCCTTAGAATAATGCTTTGTCTCATGTAGCCAAGAAGCAAACTCCAGCAGTGTTGACGGACCAGAGGAAAAGCCTTTGCTCTTGCCCTAATGAAACATTCAGGCAGGAAGTTCAGGAGAAAATAGCAATGCCCGTGGGGATGAGAAATAGGGAATGGGAGGGGGGAAGCAGTTTAATTATGATGAGCGCGGGGGGGACAGTCACAAGTGGAGATCAAGAAAAAGAATGGGATGATGTCATTCTTTACCGGGACATTCACTGAAATGAAATCAGGTCACACACAATGGTCTTGTTCTCTGCCCAGACCCGTGTGTTACAAGAGATTGCTTTGTGGTCATGCTTCTTAGGAGGGGTCTAAGGACCCTGCTCACATTAAGATATCTCCCAAGACATCTTGAAGACAGATAAGGGCAGAATCGTTTCATCCAGTTCTGAAAAATGGCCCACACTAGGTTCACAACATGTTTTAAGATCACTGAGCCACAGTTTAGGACAGAGTGTTCGGATTCTTACAACACTGAATTTTAAGAAGCAGAGTGTAAGTACGCAACTTGGTGTCCGGCCAGATACCTTAAACTGGTGCCTTTTTGGTCGGGTGATTTTGAAGGGTGTTCTGAAGTTAAGACAGAATCTATTTCTCAGTAGAAAGTTAGCACTTCCTGAAAAGAAATACTGCCTTGTACCACGTTAAGACATTTTTAGGACTGATTAATTCTGCTTACAGAGGAAGCATTTGATCTGTGTCGATCTCAAGTGCCTAGTACCATTGGTGGCAGATACATTCAATTTTAGATTCCTTCTCTCAGTAGTGTCCTGATTTAACCTCATTCATCTGCTTAGATTTCACAAGAGGGCATCACAATTACAAATGAAGGTTAGATTTTCTAAGAAGTTATCCCTGGAATAATTACGTGGTAGGGTCAGATCCTGTTATTAATATTCTGTTGTATTGCATTAATAGGGCTTAAAACAAATAAGTCATTGACTGAGGCCCTTTTTTTAGGATATTTTTGCTGCATATTTATAATAGAGCTGAAACATTGCAGCCTTTTTACACTGGCATCTGTGGTTTAGAGAATTTGTAAAACTAAATGATTAATTTTGGTAAACCACTGGTCTTCGGGTGCATATATGTATTTAGGGACAAGGCCTTTCTCTCTCTTGTAGAATATACAAAGATGTAACAGTAAAATTGGATTACAGTGGGAATTCATATTTGTCTCATGTTTTTGCTCTGATGACTAGAGAATCTTGTGTGGTGAGGGTGTAGGGAGGTGGTGATGTAGATGCCACAAAAGTGCTTTGAAGCTGCTGTAGACTGTGGCTATCAAAATGGAAAGAGGCACATTTTGAAGGAGTCCTAATTTGGGCAGATTCTAACATGAACTGCAGTGATTTCTGCTTCCCTTCTTTTTAAGTGGAAGGTAGTTAGGCTATAGGACCTTTGAGAAAGAATAATTATTTAAACATTTTAAAATAACCAAAATATTTCTGAACAAATGGTCAGCACCATCAGAAGTTCCCAAGTTTTCAGGACAGTGTTTAATTTTCTTTTGTTTATTTTCTAGTAGTCTTTAAAAGAAATCTTGAGTCCATTCTTGATAGCCAGTTGACAATGGCAGCGAAAATACAAGTGTTTAAGCAAATCCACTATCTACTGCGCAAGTAGATCAGGCATGGCTTCTTACAATGGATTTACCATAAAATTAATTTTAAAAGTATTTGCTTTTACAGCTTTACCAAGAAAAGGTTGGATGCATTTTCTACATTAAAATGTATTTGGTTATTATGTGAAGGACGAATGCTCCAGCAGGTTAAATCCATCCTACAATATTCATAGGAGTCTGGTCTGGCCGGACATGACGATACTCAGCAATGGACAGTGGTCATGAGGGAACTAGCAGCCTTTCAGCACATCAGTGCTGTGCTGCACGGGATATAGATATTCAGAATACCCCTCCCGATGATAAGTATATCAAAATATAACTAGTCACAAAATTCTGCTGTCCAAAGAACCCTGCATTGAGAGTTGATTCTAATTACAGGTATTTTGTTTACTATGTAATTTTCTACACAATTAGCATATATTCATCCCCCTTCCCTCCCTGGGCTGTTGTAAATACAAGATAAAGGATGTCAAAGTACCTTTGGAGGGAGCAGGTGTTTAGAGCTGCTCAAACACAACCTATTGTTATTATAATATTAAAAGGCTAAGGTATTGCCTGGTAATCATTAGTTCCCATCAGACTGTGCTATTCCCAGCACCTTATTTCTCCCTCATTATTCTTTTAGTTTTATATCTCTGCCAGTAAACTAATCCCAATGTGTATTTTTGATAGCTGGCAAAAATTCAAAAATGCTTGGCAAAGATGGAAGGCTGTAGAATCACTTGGATTATAACTATGTAGTCAGTGCGTTTTTTAAGAAAAGCTTCAAAATGAAATACCTTTACTGGTTGAAGCATTAAAAGTAAGAGTGAAGGGCTTCCCTGGTGGCGCAGTGGTTGAGAGTCCGCCTGCCGATGTAGGGGACACGGGTTCATGTCCCAGTCCGGGAAGATCCCACATGCCGCGGAGCGGCTGGGCCCGTGAGCCATGGCCGCTGAGCCTGCACGTCCGGAGCCTGTGCTCCGCAACAGGAGAGGCCACAACAGTGAGAGGCCCGCGTACCGATAAAAATAAAAAATTAAAAAAAAATAAGAGTGAAAAAAATAGCTCCTACTGTTTTATATGCTTGTAGTTGTTGGAATTCAGGTTAAAGATTGATTCCAAGTAATCTTTATGATTAGGAAAAAGATGTGTACGATCAGCTCACCGGGGAGAGGGGCTATGGCTTTCAAGATCTTGTTGATTGGCTCCTGTTGGCGCTCAAATGGATCAAGAAATTGCCACCACCTGCATATCCCCCAGACAGAGGCCAGAGAGGAAAAACGACATCCTCCTGCCCTCTGTCAGTGCTTGTCACAAGATTGCCTTTCTCTTAGGGAAATATTTAATTGTCTGGTTGTTTTCTCCACCCCTAAGCATCGATTTATAGAGGAATTTCTTTCAAATGTCAGCTACAGTAGCAGCTTCGTAGTTTGTAAGGGCTGAAACGTCGCTTCTGGGTGAAAGGAGAGGAGTGTAATTTACATTTCTGGTTTGGAAGTCCGTCTTAGTGTAAAGAACTTTCTCTCTAGCTATGGAAATATTAAGACAGAGTTTGTGTGCTGTGACTGGTATATGTATGTATGAATAACTGTTCCAGTGACAACCAACTCCTAAATGTGACAGACAATTTTTCGGACTGTCGAAACATGGATTTTTTTTTTCTTCCGGGCTCCTGTTGAGACTGTAAGACCATGCATCCATCTACCTGGTAATCACTAGTCTGAGCTATTGGCCTTCGTGGGTGTCTGAAAATGTACACAGTGATGTGTGTTAGGGTCACGTGAAAAGAGCCTTTGGGAGAAGTTCGAGTGTTATCACCAGCAAAGGTGATCTTCTCTTCTTAAAATAGAAAACTCTCTTTTTCTAATTTATAGTGGTGCAAGAGAGAAGTGTAGAGTAGTGGTTAGAAGCACAGATTTGGGAGCCAGACTGTTGGGTTCGGATCTCTGCTATGCCGTTGGTTAACTGTGTAGCTTAATTTCTTTGTGTCTCAGTGTCCTTATCTGAAAAATGGGGGCCAGTAATAATACTGACTTTGTTTTGCTGTTTAGAGAATTAGATGACTCCATACGCATAAAGGGTTTAGAACAATGCCTCACACTCAGTGAAGTGCTTTGTGCAAGTTAACTATTACTATTATTTGTGAAAATTTTTTAAATCCAGAAATGCACAAAGTAGATAAGTTCCTATAACATTAGTCTGCTCATAACTCCATACACTTAAATACACCACACACACACACACACACACATACACACACACACACAGTCAATATATAGAAACCAGTCACGGGCCACAGCGCCCACCTTGTGGAAATTGGTGCTGGTCAGAAGTAGAACATGTATATATGCCTCACAAATAATACCAAAAATAATACCTTACGCTTACACAACTAAAATCTACATTGGTTCACTTGTAACAGTTGTTGAGAAAGTCAAATGACATAGTAAATGGGAAAGTGCTTTGGGAGTATAGTATGAACATCCATATGGAAAACTTGTTTTAAACCAGTGTTTAATTTTTTAATTTCTGATTTCCCTTTAGACTTGCTTAGCCTTAGCCTCAGCTTTTCCCCCCAGCCAACCATGATTTGGCATATATTAACAAATAAAAACTAATTATTACTAAAATCCCATACAAAGATTCTCCATCTGGAGGCTCTAATGATTCAGTGGGCTGGGATTCTGATCCTCAAATAGGCTGGCTACTTCTTCTCTGGTGTAGACCCTGCCTCAGCGCGGCTCCACAGAGCTGGATGCAGAGAGCCACAAAAGTATAAGATGGATTTGCCTCAGGGAAACTTTCTCAATCCTCTGTTTGTAAATTATAGAGTGGATGATTTTTTTTATAACTATCACCATTTAAATGACGATGGAATTTCAAAGCTTTAGGTTGACAACTGTACTGTATCCTGCTTTTCTGTTTGTGCCATTAATAAGATTCCCTTGTTGAAAGGAGAGAAAAAAAAATCCTTAGAGAATGATGAAGAGCGGTTTCCTCAATATTTGGGAGAGTTTTCACACAATGGAGAGCACTCATTCTGCCTATATTTTATACTTCTGAAAAAAATTTTTTATATAAAATTCAAAATTCTAACTGCATATTGAACGTTGCTGCAGGATCTTAAAATAATAAACTTGACATCTGGTTTTTCCACTTCTCCTTCTCCACCATTAAGTATATAGGGGTGCCAAGAGTGGGCAAATCCCCACAGCACCAAAGGAGTAGAAAAGTGCTTTGTGAGCGAGTATCGTTCGTTCCATCTTCATCATCTCCCAAGTGAAAATTAAAGGTGATCCTTATCGTGGCATCCACAGCAGTGCAGTGGCTGCCCATGGTGTGCAGAACCAAGTCTGAACCTTTTTAAGGCCCCCCGAGGACCACTGGTGTGAGGGAAGAAATGTCCATGGAGATAGTCCACCATTTCCGACCTTGTGAGCATAGCTTTTTGATCCTCTTGGCGCCTTTCAGCGAAGTGTGGAAAAGAGCATTTAGCTCATAACGTTATTGTGAAGGACTCAGAGAGAAGGTGTGTGGAAAGCACCAACCCCAGGGCCACACAGATAGCATGAATCTGAGAAGCCTGGGGACTTCATACTTCAATTACAGTTCATATTATTGACATTTTGTTTGTACTGTACTGTCATTCACCTGTCTCTGCCTCACATTGGAGTGTGTGCTTTTTGAGACTGGAATACGATCATCTTTCCATTTCTTATGCATTTAGCACAGCACTTTGCATACAGTTGAGTGTATAATAAATGCTCATTTTTTAATATAAAAAACAAAGTTGCAAACTTCTGGTTATATTGAGCTTTGTGAATTACCCAAAAGAGGGAGCCGTGCTTTGGCCTGGGCCAGTTCCTAGTAGTAAATTTTAAAATTCATTTTTCAATTTTTCTTCTATTTGCTTAAGTATTTGAATATTTAAAAGGCTCCTATGCAAGTAGACCCGGAATTAAATATCGAAGAGGAGCCTGTGACCTAAATCTGTCTGTAGAGTTTAGTGAAAGATACCAGGCACATACAGAGTTGATAGGAAAGGCAGGGACCCCGTGGAATAATGAATGAATAATCCCCAAAGCTTTTCGCCACACATCAACGTCTTTTAAAAGTAGCTTGTTACAAGGGATCACTCTGAAGGACCATAACCGTTTGGACACAGGAACACTACAGAGACAGCTGCAAGCCTCATGGTCCAGACATTCATGGCCGAAAAATAACAAGATGGAGATAGCAGAAAAACCACATTGGTGGTCAGATGCCTGAAACAAGGTGATTTTATGTGAACAAAGCCCCGTGACTCCCATGAGGCAAAAAGGCAGAGCCACGACACCACGTGGTATTTGATCAGCAGCAGTCGCTGGGCCAGAGGACGGCCCACCCATGCACTAGTTAGAGTCAAGTCTTCCTGTCCGACTGCCCTCATTTCAGCCATATTCCTAAAAAGAGACGGAAAGGAGTCCAGCAAACACTAACATGTGAGAAACAAATAGTAACATACACTCTTAATAAGTTTTCTAGGAAGGGGTTCTAAGATGTATTTTTGTTGTTGTCTATAAAGATATTGAAAGGGTGACAGTATAAGGGGAAGTTTCAGGAGGCCTGGACTTTGTCCCAGCTGCATATCTAACTGGCTGTGTGACCTTGGGCAAGGCACTTAATCTTTCTGGGCCTCTGTTTCCTCATCTGTGATATGATATAGGTGTTCACTTCCAGTTCTAAGATTACATGACCAGATTCTACAAGATTATGCCTTTACTGCACCCTACCAAGGATTGGATCACTACTCAGATGAGAATTGTACCTCTCATCTGAGATTTGTCAGGAAAATGGTGCAATAAGAATACAGGATGAAAATATAAGTGACTTTGACTTTTTCCTTTACTCAGGCTGACCCTAGATTTTCTCAAGCACTGAGATGGAACGTTCGTTGATATGGTTGTTTGTAAATACAGGCAGATCCCTGGTTACAAAGAGACAACGGTAAATAAAGATGATCATTTATAAACCAGCCTACCGGTGGTTTGGTCTATATTATACTATTATCCAGTAACATCATTATTGATGCCATATTTTTTACAGATCTATTAAAGGACAAATGCCTTAGCAGGCCTGCTTAGAAATCTAAGCAAGAAGTTTAAAATTTTGGTAGGAAAAAGGCATTTCATGTGACAGGCTGTAATACTAGAAATCCATCTTCTCATCTATGCTTATCATCCCCTAGCTGCTTCCCCAGCCCTTGCAAAAAGAGTAAAGATTCCTCCTTCTCTTGTGAACCAACGCTGATGAAATATTCAGGCCTGAAATTCTAATGATACATAAATTTCAGAACCAGGAAGTAAAGGATGTAGGAGAGATGAAAAGGCTTAAGGGAGGGAAAGAAGATGGGGTTTCACCATGAGGCACTTACAAGGTAGATCGATGGATGGGGCAAAATGAACATAAGGACCATTGATGGAAGAAGCCTAGTGAGAGAGTTGAGGGTATGAGAACCTGGGGGCTTTAAACAGTAAGTACTGGGGTAAATTAATTGTAAGACATGAATAGAAAATAAGAGAAGAAAATATGTAGTGAATAAGAAGCCAGTGGGGAACAAAGAGGGAATAGAAAAGAATTTCTCTATATTTTCATTCTACACTTTCATTGTCTACTTCTGCTTCCACGCCTTCTCATCACCACATATTCCAACCATCTTGACACTTGGTAAGAGGATAGTGGAGGAGTTGATGAATACTCCAAGTGGATGTGCAGAAGGAAGGAGAAAAATCTGTGCAGAAATTGATCAAGGAAAATTATGTATTTGAAATTTATCATAGGCTTACATTTGTGTATTTCTGTTGTGGTATTCATCACATTGTATTTATCATGCTTTTGATTAGTTCAGCTTTTTGGATTTGTGGGTTTACATTTTTTAAGACATTTGGAAATTTTTCCAATATTTCTTCATGTACAAAGGTCCCCCTCTTTGTACCATAGTCCAGAAAAGTGTCTCTGGTGGGACATACGTCACTTGTGTCCCTTCTCTCACAGATCACAGCCTATCATCCAGTGTCTGAGACAGTTGCTTCGTATACTTTGTTTTCGGGCTGTTTAGAGCAGAAGGATGAGTGTGATACCAGTTGCTCCATCTTGCCTGGAAATAGGAGTCCCACCATATTTGTATTCAGACTTTTTTGTTTTTTTTTCTTTTCTCCTTACTAGTCAATAAGACCTTTCAAGGCAGTAAGAGGGTCTCATTCAATGCCTAACATGGAGTTAGCACATAGCGGGCACAGTAAATACTATTGAAGGAAAGAATGAATGGCTATTGTTAAACTGATCCACAATATTTAGGGTCTCTGTATTTAGTTGAGACATTGGTGTAAATATATAAGTGCTTCTGTAACATGTGCTTTTTTAAGCAATAGAGGAAAATCTATCAAACTGAGTTCATATAAACTAGAGATCAATGCTAGGGTAAGCTAGTCTTACATTAAGATTACTTAAGGTTCCTTATAGCTGTGACACGCCAGTATCCAGAAATAGGAATCACACGTTTTCAGGTACCTATAGGACACTCGTGACAAGTTATTCTAGAATTCAAATTAGTGGTGGTTGTTTTTAACATTCATGAAGTTGGCACATGCAGTTATGTACCTTCAAGGATTTCTGCCGCTAAGTATATACCAGGATTATAAACATCCAGACTATAGTTTCACTTACCTTGGTCTCCGATGGCCACGGACTGTGATGGCTTTTCATTTACACAGCAGGATACATTGAGTTGGTCTTTCAGACCAACTATCTATCTAGCTTTCTCTCTGTGGTCAAAAATAGACTTATAAATTAAGAATTATGGTCAACTGCACAAATTGGGCAGAAAAGAAGTCCTGCATTTTCTTGTTAAAGATTTCTGTCTGAAACCTTAATACAACACCTGTACAAGCGGTTGTATATAAGAAATACCTGTATCTGGAAGAATATAGGATTTGTGGAAGTCTTTTAAAAGTCTGTGATGCTTAAAATCTCTGGACATGGGAAATTTCCTATGATTAGAATACTTTTACCTAACTATTTAAAGGGTCCCTAAAATTCAGAATTATTCCAGTCCTAAACACACACACACACACACACACCACACACCACACACACTCGTGTGTACAAACCACATTACTGATAAGTTATTCCTGCTCTATAGATCAACTCAGGGTTCATACAATATTGCTGTTATCAAAACCACAGCCTTTTAATACTTAATCACATTTGATCCACGGGATTCTTAAAATTTCCTTTTGTTCCTTTTTGTCTATATCTCTGGTTCCCTTCAATGACAGGCAGCAGTCTTGTAGGCCCAGGAACTCAGCTGTGAATGCGACCTTGGTTCACTCTTCCAGTTACCTTTGGCAACTCACCTTTTCATCTTGATGCTTTGATTACACAACATACCAGATGGAAATAATAATTTGATCTCCACGTGAGTGTGAGGGAGCCCTGAAATTCTAATATAAGATAACAAAAGCTGGTTCATTGTTGAGGGACATTTTTTCAAAATAATGATCGTGCTTGTTTAAAGCCTGAGTGAGATGACGTTTACGGAGCAGTGATTTACATTTGTGGTCCCAGAACTGTTCAGAACTGAAGGTTTTCTTTCAGTTTGTTTTTCTCCAACGTTCCCTCCCCCCTTGATTTACATTCCCCAGTTAAGAATTTAAAGTGAACCGTTGCCAAAGCCTCAGGTTCCACCTGGTTTGGGGTTGAAACCACATAAAGCCACTGATTTTTGCATAGTTTCCATTTGAAATGATGTATCAACTTAGTTTCTCTTTCCCTGTGAGCCAGGCTTACAGGAGACTTGGCCAGGCTTTCGATGAACCTGCTCTGAGTTTTGATTTTATATCAGACCCTAAAATGAGGCCACTCACCTAGTTCCGTCTTCCAAAAAGCTCCTATTATAATGTCCCCAGAGTGTGTCCTAGCAGCTGAGGCACAGTTATACCTTGTTTTAGTATAAGGTGAGGGAGAATTTCTCAGCTACTTGGAACCCATTCTAATTGAGAAAACAGTCCGACTCCATAACAGAGGCTCTTACTGTCAGGCATAACACTTTAGGGAAAGAATTTCTTTTGAAGTCTCAGCAAAAGGGTTTTCAAATAAATAGCTCAGTGAGACCAGGTTAATTCACTTTTTCTTTTGTTCCTTCCTTCACTTATGCATCATTTAATTCTCGGTGAGCGAAGTATTGAGAGCCTGACATTTGTGGATCTTACATTTTAGTGGCAGAAGACAGAAAATAAAACAAAACATAATGCATAGGTCAAATATATATAGTATATTAGAAAGTAGTGAGTACTATGAAATAAAAGAGAAGTCGAGCAAAAATTAGCAATCAGTGTAGGTTGCAATGTTAAGGAGGGTTCACAAGGAAAGTGTCATTGAGATGTAAAATTGGAACAAGACTTGAAAGTAGCGAGACACACCATTGTAAAGCAATTATACTCCAATAAAGATGTAAAAAAAAAAGTAGCAACCGGATATCTTGAGGAATTCCAGACAGAGAGAAGAGCTACAGCAAAGTCCCAAGATCCGTACGCATTAGAGGAACCACAGTGAGACCATGATGATGGAAATAGAGTGAGGAGACGGAAGAGTGGTAGAAAATGAGATCAAATCAGTCACAATAGACCAGCACCTGACCTGTGAACCATGAGAAGGCTTTTGGTTATTTCCCTGGATGAAACGGAAGCCATTGCAGGATTTTGTACAAAAGGATAGTACATTCTCATTTCTATTTTAAAAGCCTCTCTCTATCTGTCATGTTGAAGTAGACCACAGATGGCAAAGGTGAGGAGATACTGATTACAAGCCTACTGAAAGAGAGAAGAGTGCTTCTGATTTGGTGATAGCAGTGGAAGTAGTAAAAAGTAGTCAGCTAGCTATCTTGGAAGCCAGAGTTAACAGTATTGCCTGACTTACTGAATGTGGTATTGGGAGGGGTGGGGAAGAAAAGAATCAAGGATGCTTCAAAAGTTTTGGCCTGGGCTTCCCTGGTGGCGCAGTGGTTGAGAGTCCGCCTGTCGATGCAGGGGACACGGGTTCGGGCCCCGGTCCGGGAAGATCCCACATGCCGCGGAGCGGCTGGGCCCATGAGCCATGGCTGCTGAGCCTGCGCATCCGGAGCCTGTGCTCCGCAACAGGAGAGGCCACAGCAGTGAGAGGCCCGTGTACAGCAAAAAAAAAAAGTTTTGGCCAAAGCCACTGAAAGGATAGAGTTGTCATTAATTGAAATCAGAAAGGCTACAGTTGGAAGAGTTCTGGGGATGAAGAGAAGGAGTTCAGTTTTGGAAATCAAGTTCAAAGTGTCTGTTAGACCTCCACGTGGAGGTATCATTGAGTCAGCAGGTGGTTGGGTTTATGAGTTTGTATTTGGGAAGAGGTTTGCACTTGGAAGTCATTAGCATCATATCAACAAAGATGTGAGTACAGACAGAGGAAAGAAGAAAAGACGAGCCTCTGCCTCTGTGGTACTCCAACATTAAGAGGTCAAAGAGAAGAGGACAGATTAACAGAAGATAATGAGGAGGAACCCAGTGAAATGGGAAAAGAAGAAGGGTAGAGGGGTTTCTGGTTTCCTAGAAACTGAATGAAGACAGTGTTTCCGGGAGGAGAGTGAGTAACTATGTATGGCAGGTCCAGCATGATGAGCATTGAGAACTGATCGTTGGATTGATCTCCTTGGCGGTCATTGGTGCCAAGTCTGAGAGCAACTTTGGTGAAGTAGAGGGCGAGAGAGCCTGATTGTAGTAGGCGTAAGAGAGAGTGGGAGAAGCAAAACTAAGACAGAAGTATGGCAACACTCCCAAGGGCTTTGCTGCAACCGGAGCAAAGGAATGTGGAGCAGCAGTTGATGAGAGCCAAGAAGGTTTCTAAAAGATGGAAGAAATAACAGCATGTTTTCATGCTTATGGGAAAGTTGTAATTTGGGGAGGAAGAATGATGATCTGAACAAAAGAGGGTAGCGTTGCTGGCGCTAAGATTTTTTGAAGAGGAGAGAAGAAGAAGTAGAACCTAGTACGCAGGTGTAGAACTGGCTTCAGACAATGAGAGCACAGATAATTCATCGACTCGAATAGATGGGAAAGCAGGATATTGGGGTGCAGAGGCTGGTAGGTGAGCAACTCGGGGACTGGGGTGGGGGAAAGCCTGTGGAAGTTCTCTTCCAGTTGCTCCCATTTCTTGAGTGAAGTCCGAACCGAAGTGATCTGCTTCGAGTGAAGGAGGAGTGCTGAGGGTGTGAGGAGAGGGGAGGTGACTGGAAGGGCATCTCAGAGAATGGAAGAGCACCTGGACGAGGGAGAGCAAGTGTGGTTGCGTGGCTGCACTTGGGACTGTTCCGGGCGCCACGTTTTTTTTCTAGGCATGTTTACTTGCACAGGTACAAATGAGGAGCAGGCAGGGAGCTGGATTTCACTAGGGTTTTGGTGCGCCAAGCAAGGATGGTGAAGTGATGGAGAAGGAAGTGGGTGGAGAGTATTTGCAAAGACTCATTATAATGACTGTGTAAAATGACCTTGACCTAGTTAGGAGGGGTTGAGGATGTCAAGGGAGGAAGGGCTGGTCAAAGAGTGGTTGGATCAAAGGACTGAAAAGCCCCTCTGCGTCGAGAATTGCTGGGGTTGGCATCGTGGAAAGACAAGACACGTCCGAGGGCAGGAGGCATGAAACTGAGATGACAGGAAGGTGACAGTACTAGCCCGGTACTGCTAAGGGCTGGGGATTGACTAGATCGGCCCCGGGAGTAGCTAGGGTAGAGGAGAGGTGGTCCAGAAAGGTAGAGGCTATGGAGCTGGTAAGCTCACATCACGAACTTTGAAATTTCCAAGAATTCAGACAGTGTCATAGTGAGGAGGGTGAGAGTGAAGCAGAAGCTAAAATCACTTGGAAATCAGGAGGAATGTCCTGGGGTCAATCTATGGAAGTAGTAGACTATGTAATCTAATAACACGAGCTGAAATACGATGAGAAATAAGAACACACAAACTGAAGGAGGAAGAGGGGGAGAGAGGTGCAGGCAAGCCGGCAGGTGAGCCGGCAGACTTTAAGGAAGATTTTAACATAACCGTCAGAAGATACACCCAAATTTGCATTCAGTTTTCCAGAATTATATTATTCAAAGACAGCGTGGTTACCCGTGAACCTGGATACATCATTACATTTCATAAAAAGCGACATTTTGCCACAATGAATTTTTTCCCTTTCCCCTGCCGGAAGCCGTCAAGATGCCCCATAACCTGCTGCTTCTTGATTTACAGGGAAATAAACAAGAATGTCCTTAGAAAGGTGCCAAACGATAGAAGCACGGAAGAAGGAATCCAGTTTAAGCATCGATGGTCTAGGCTTGCTTTCTGGCAATAACAAACCAAGTATCTTTGCTGGGAGAAAGAGCTGAAGTCTCTGAAGGGCAGTGAATAGTGCTTTCTATGTATAGCGGAGACTTTCTTACCCCTTTTTATGGTTTTGCATCTTCTCCCTACTTTAACAACAGATCATTCAGATGTGAATTTATTTTGATGACATCTATACGATTTTATGCCTGTAAAAGTAATAGTGTTTATCCTGGTGATGGCTCAGGGGAGATGATCAGATTTTTGTATTTTCATCGTTAAGCCATTTTCCATTCTTGACGCCGTAGGCATATGTGAAAAAACATTTCCTGGAAGTCAGGACTGGCACCTTGGTCGGATTCTGTACAAATCTGAGCCCACAGATACTCAGAAAGTGCTCAGTGAGACTAAGTCACTCGACTGTTAATGCCGTTGTAAGTTTCATCTTGTAGTGGAAACAACTCCTGTTTTTTATTGGAGTGGAATCAAGAAAGATGGCCAGGTAGAAGGTCCCCTTTTTGTGTTTATGAGTCATGTCTTTACCTGTGGTGAGTCAGGGCAAGGATGACACCAGGTGACTTGTTTTAAAAATCAGTAAAGCAGAAGAAACCTTCCTTGCACTCTTCTAGGAAATCAGGTAGGGAGAAAGAAATATTCATATGGGGAAAGAACGTTAAGTAGAGGGTTTTTAATAAATTAGGATCTTGCTTATACTTTACTGTAAATAGCAATTATAAATTACAGTGAGTTTCCCAGGCGGCTGATACTACGTGAAGAGGATTTTGTGGGCTTCCCTTGAAATGGCAAATCTCATATATTCATTCCATTTGATAAATGTCAATGCATACCTTACATGTGCAGGATATTGTAAGGATGTGATGTTGGGTGTGACCCGTGGGCTCTGTTCTCAGAAGCTTACATTCTAAGATGACCCTAAGACTGCCTGGTGTGAGCTGAAGCTCCCTGCCAGTGTGATTGCGAGAAACTGCATCTTTACAGGGGTCATGAGTGGTCTTTAGCTCTTGGTACATATATCTTAAAACTCGTAAGTGGCTGATAACTCCAGCTCTATTGTTTGTTAGAATATATTTCAGAAAAATGATTAGAAGTTAATAATGTAAACAACAAGGTTGTACTGTAGAGAACAGGGAACTACATTCAATATCCTGTGATAAACCATAATGGAAAAGAATATATGTATATAAAACTGAATCACTTTGCTGTACAGAAGAAATTCATACGATGTAAATTATCTATACTTCAATAAAATAAATTTTAAAAAAGGAAGTTAAGGGATTCCCTGGTGGCGCAGTGGCTGAGAGTCCGCCTGCCGATGCAGGGGACACGGGTTCGTGCCCCGGTCCGGGAAGATCCCACATGCCGCGGAGCGGCTGGGCCCGTGAGCCATGGCCGCTGAGCCTGCGCGTCCGGAGCCTGTGCTCCGCAACGGGAGAGGCCACAGCAGTGAGAGGCCTGCGTATCACAAAAAAAAAAAAAAAAGGAAGTTAATAATGAAAATTGGCCAGATCTTCCCAAGAACTGTAAAGTTCGTAAGTACAAATTGCTAACACAACCAAATGCCAGACTTCTGCTGACACTCGCCAGCTTAAGGACGCTCAGGACCGTGGCACGAAATATTTCCCAGTAACTTTTTCATCAACTAGGTGTTCTGAGTGCAACAAAATCCCTTTTCTCATATTATAAGTGTGGTTAACATCCAGGCAGAGAGCCCTCCTTCAATAGCCTTGAAACAGAAAGGGCTTCCTCCCTGAGCTATTGGCTGTGTTTTCATGCCAAGAAGAATTTAAACTTATGGACTTTTGTTCCCAAAGATCAACCTGTCTTTTCTTAAATTTTATTTTATTAGTCAGTCTGTTAAAATGATTTTTTTATTAGTCAATATTTTTAAATGTTTCTGTTTCAAAATACTTGTTTGCTGAAGCTTATAGAGTGAGGTTTTCTGAGTTCCACTCAAGTTATGGGATTTGCTTCATGAGAAAGATAGAAAAAACAAAATCAAAATAACCACCTCTTGTAAGTGTCTGAAAGATGGGAATAATCCAAAAGTACTTTAAACAAAACTCTAGAGATACAAACAATAAAATGTCAGTGTGAATGGTTCTTGTTTGGCTTCAGCTGGCAGCTTGAGTGAGGATGGTCTCGAGAGTTCCCGTCCAGTTTGCAAACAGGGGAAACAACCCGCTAGCCAGCATATTGTTCCATAGAAGGCCTTGCGGTAGGAACCAAAATACTACAAAAACCTTACAATAGCCATGTCACTGGGGGCAAGTGAAAAGACAAGGCGAATGACCAGCAGAGCAAGAGGAAAGAACCGGAGGTCAGAAGGACAAAGGGCTCTGCGGAAAGGGCCAAAGGTGTCATTCCAGATGCCCCAAGCCAGAGGATGGCCGGTGTCAGCAGGAGATTCCTGGGCAGCTTAGGGACTAGGCAGGCACAGCGTTTTGGTTTACTTAAAATACCAGTTACGCAGAAACCAGAATTGCAGGTGTCTCCAAAGGATGTATTTTTCCACATGTCCCTAAGTAAATAGAGGATAGACAGAAAGCTGGATAGATAGATTAAATGAAAAATAAACAACCATTATCCATACAGATTTAAAGGCTTAAAAATGAATGAGATTCTCATCGTGTGGTTCCTATCCATATAGTGTGGACACGTGTGTGTGCGTGCACGTGTGTGTGCGTGTGTGTGTGAGTATTTCTCTAGAAATGGAGGGAAAATGCATGATGAAAATGATGCTTGGGTAATAAAATCCGTATGTGTTTCACTGGGGTGGAGCAGAGAGAGACAAAGATGAGGGAGATGAGAAAGCGGGAATGTGTAAATAGTTTGATTTTCTACACCCTCCCCCCGCCCCCAGGATAATGCACTAAACTAAAAGAAGGCTAGTTTTGCTAAATAATTTAAGCCAAACAATAAAATGTGATCTATTCACCAGTTTCTTGCTTTCCCAGTAACTCTTTTTATGTCCAAGCCCACAGTCTCTATCTTCTTCTAATCCCTTTCAGTCTTCTTGCCCTTTGCCCCACGTGACCTTTGGCACATTACCTCCTAACCTTAAAAATGAGGAGTTCAGAGTTTCCTGGAGATTTTGATGAAACCACCTGCTGTTCTCCTCTACTCTTTCTCCCACCACTGAATTCAAATAGAATTGGCAGACTGTATAAATATGCTAATTTTATGAGCCACCCTAAATCCCCAGTTCAACAATTCCTGTGAGATGGGACAGTTGTCATGATTGGTTGGATTTCATAATTCTCCCACCACTACTCCAATAAGAAAAAGAATGAAAAATCTTATAGACAGGAGCAAATTCTAATTTCTTCTCTCATACAGAAAGTCAGTGAAAAAGTGAGATCTGATTCTCAACAGATGGGTCAGTTTAGGATTGTGCTTTGAGATTGAGGCAACTCTTGATGTTTTTTTCTTGCAATACTTGGTTTTCTTTAATTATATACTGGTAAACTCTGCCTAGAAAACTGGAATATTTGGTTACCTAAAATTTTCTTTGAAAAATCCAACTTTCAGATATACAACTCTTAGAAGACAGAGTCATATCAATGTCATCTGAGGCAGGGTGTCACTTAGGTCTGGGGGTAGGGATGAAATGAGATCACCACGCATGGCTTTGGGATATCAGTGCTGGTGAGACGTAGCCTCGCTGGGGAAGGTGGGGATCATGGTAAAAAGAAGTAGAAACTATGAGAGGGGAAATATGTTTAAGTTGTGAAAATGAACTGGTGACAAAAATGGTAACTTACAGGGAGCTTACTGTGTACTAGCTATGGTCCTAAGAACTTCACATATATTAGGTTATTTAACCCTCACAATATCCATGAGGTGCGTACTATTACATCATCTGTATTGATGAGGAAGCTTCATTCCAGAAAGTTTTAACTTGTGCAAGTTCTCTTAGCTAGCACACGGCAGACCCCAAATCAAAACCCAGCTTGCCAGTCCCCAAACTCATGCTTATTATAAACCACTGTGACAGATGAGAAAAGAGTGCGTGTACCTAAGAAAGGGGAAAAGAAGTAAGGATCTTATGAGAAAGCCATTAGAAAATTCCTTTGAACCATCACCGATAGAGCTGCTAAACTTTCAGGACACCTGTACTCCTTATTCTCATGCATTATTAACAGTTAACACTAACTCTCACTACGAAACTGAAAGGTGACTTCAGTCACTCATGAAATCAATCTTCTTTAGAATCCTATTGTATTAGTTATCTATTGTTGCATTAAAAGTGACCCTGAATGTTTGTTGCTTAAAAGAACAATCGCCATTTATTATCTCCTATAATTTCTGGGGGTTTAGGAACTTGTGGGAGGTTCTGGTTCAGAGTCATGCATGACATTGCAGTCCGAGACCTTACCCAGGCCTGCAGTCATCTGAGGCATTGACTGGGGTCAGAGGGTCCTCTTCTAAGCTGGCTCACTTACATGGCTGGCACATGGGTGCTGGCCGTTAACAGGAGGTTTCAGTTCCCTGCCAAGTGGACCTCTCTCCGCGGAGCTGCTTGAGTGCCCTCACAACACTGCGGCCTGCTTTCCCCAGAGCAGGTGATCTAAGACAAGGAGGTAGAGCAGCAATGATTTCTGTGGCCTCCATCATAACTGCAATATGCTGTTAGTTACCTGGGTCACCCTACTGAGCTACACAAAGGCGACTACCAGGGGGTGAGAATCATGGGGGCCCGTGTTGGAGGCTGGCTGCCACACGTGATCAGGTTGTTAATGATACCATTTGGTGTTCATGTTTTCGGCTTCAGGGCGAGACCAACAGAGAGATGAAATAAAAGCAGTAAATACATTCAAAGAGTTATGAATGCAGCGGGCAATCTGCCCTCCATCTGTCCCAGGAAAACTAGAGTTTGAGGAATCTTGCTGGACTAGCAACTGGTCATCCTCTTGCCCTACTGCTGACATCAAGTGTAGGACTGTGTCGGAATATAAGGCTCATCGAGACACTCAGCCATCAATCACTTTGAGCAACAGAAGAAGTAGGCATGTTTAGGACTCCTCTCCGTATGCATTCGTTTATGTGACACATATTTATTGGGTACCTGTCAATGGCCAGGACTACAGTCTGTGCAGAATCGGAGACATAGTGAACCACTGGGAAGGCTCAGTCTGTTATTCTTAGAGATTCTTTGCTAAAATGAACCTTAGAGATAATTCAATATCTCCACCACCCCTTATTACAAATGAGAAAATTGAAGTCTCCAGAAAACCAAAACTTGCTTATTATCATCACATGGTTATGCCTATTCCGCCCTGACTTCTCATTCATGAAATCACAGTCAAAACAACCATGATTCATCTGGTTACTTGAGTAGAGGAAAAACTATGAAATCCATGGAGAACCTCTCAAAACAACTGCCTAAACTGTTTTTCATTTTTTATTTCATCATTTAGGAAATCTCTCTGTTGGTCTTGCCCTGAAGCAGAAAAACAAACCCACGTCACCCAACAGTACCATTAATAAACGGGTAGCATGCAGCAGCCGTTCTTCAACACAGGCCTGCAACTGTCTGTACTCCTTTCTAGGGTTCAGTCAAGGGTCATAGGTTGTTTATGGACATGTAGTCTGGTTCCTTTATTTTAGAAAGAGGAAAATCTAACTAACCCTCAATACTGGCATTGACCCACACCTAAATTAACACTTTCTATGCCTTTTGACCAACATATCAAATCAGACAACTGTCCTTTCCAAAGTGGTTGGAGCTATTGGTATCCTGCATAAGGAAGTTCTGAGAAGGGGTGGAGTGAGAAGAAGGGAAAGGACACGTTGAGGGCCTCCTGTGTGCCGGGAGGATGCTAGCATTTCTGCGCTCTTGCCAGCTCTTTAATCCCCACAAGAACGGTAGGAGGTGATAGGCGTGATTCTTATTCCACTTTACAAAAGAGAAAAGTAAGAAAAGGTAAGTAATTTGCCCACGGAAGCTCAGGGAGCAAGAAGCAGATTTGGGACTTAAATTCAAAGGTTTTACTCACCACACTGTCCAAGTACCACTTGAAACTAACTTCTCGACGACCAGGCCTAGCTCACTTCTATGCTCTCCTTAGACTGTCCATGTTGCTTTATAAGTGTTGATCTTTAAAAGGTTATTTTTGTTTGTTTGTTTGTTTTGCGGTACGCGGGCCTCTCACTGTTGTGGCCTCTCCCGTTGCGGAGCACAGGCTCCGGATGCGCAGGCTCAGCGGCCATGGCTCACGGGCCCAACTGCTCCACGGCATGTGGGATCCTCCCGGACCGGGGCACGAACCCACGTCCCCTGCCTCGGCAGGCGGACTCTCAACCACTGCACCACCAGGGAAGCCCAAGGCTATTTTATCTTCAGGTTTGCATATATGTATGAATGAAGAGCTTCCAAAAATATAGGTATCTCCTTAATAATAGTATTCCTTTTTAATTTCCCTTTTCCCAGCAGTAGGGCACTCTGCCCACAGTAAACTCCCAAGGTAGTTTTTGTTCTCACGGCAAATTTTCAGCCAAGCCGCCACCAGCCTCCTCTGTCTCCATCCCAGGCCACTGAGTGTTCCCTTCTACTGGTGGAGAAAAAAGTGATTTCGCATTTTTTAAGATCATGTTATTTTCCCCCAAAACTTGTGTAGATTATAACCCCTAAGAAAGTCTTTCTTAGTCAATACATTTGGCTGCTTTGGAGTTGTGATTACAGTAATTAATATGGAAGCTGAAAAGTCAATTGTATTGTGACAGAGAGGTCCCTACTGGGACTCTAGATCTTAACATCATCTTAGAAGTATTTTCTATCCTGGAATCATTTTTTTAAATGTAGACACTTTATAATACTTTTTATTTCTTTTTCTCTTTCTTTGTAATTCCCAAGAAGCCTTTTTCCTTTGTTTCTGCTTATGCGTTGGCTCCACAGCTTAGGGTCACCATAGGCAAGAGAGGCTAAGCTGATTAAATACACCACCACCCTCTTTGGAGGGAATGCTTTACTACCAAGTTCAGGAATTCACATCCTTAATGGCAGTCTCAGCTGAAGACCTGAGACTCACTTGCCCACTGATGACGTACAGTAGGATAATTTTTAGCTTTACTGATGCTCCAAGAGGAACACAAGCTAGGGGATAGGAAGCAAGGGTATTAATGCAGTCACCACTCTCCATTCAGGAACATTGAGACACAAGCCCTTAGATGAAGCAACATATCCACTTAGATGACGAAATTGTTCTTCAGGTCATCATAGAACCTCAAACTTTATATCTTTTATTTAAAAGTCTTTTTTTTTTTTTTTTTGCCCAAGGGTCTTGCAAGGAAACGAGTCATTCTATGTCTTAATATAAGTGTTTCAAAACAGACCCATGAGAAAACTTTAAGCTTCATTGAACCTTAAAGGAATTTTCAATTTTTAGGGAGAAAAAAATCTTCAAGTTTTTTTTTGAGTTTATTTTATTTTTTTTACATCTTTATTGGAGTATAATTGCTTTACAATGGTGTGTTAGTTTATGCTTTATAACAAAGTGAATCAGTTATACATATACATGTGTCCCCATATCTCTTCCCTCTTGCGTCTCCCTCCCTCCCACCCTCCCTATCCCACCCCTCTAGGTGGTCACAAAGCACTGAGCTGATCTCCCTGTGCTATGCGGCTGCTTCCCACTAGCTATCTACCTTACGTTTGGTAGTGTATATACGTCCATGCCTCTCTCTCACTTTGTCACAGCTTACCCTTCCCCCTCCCCATATCCTCAAGTCCATTCTCTAGTAGGTCAGTGTCTTTATTCCCGTCTTACCCCTAGGTTCTTCATGACATTTTTTTTTCTTAAATTCCATATATATGTGTTAGCATACGGTATTTGTCTTTCTTTTTCTGACTTACTTCACTCTGTATGACAGACTGTAGGTCCATCCACCTCATTACAAATAGCTCAATTTCATTTCTTTTTATGGCTAATATTCCATTGTATATATGTGCCACATCTTCTTTATCCATTCATCCGATGATGGACACTTAGGTTGTTTCCATCTCCTGGCTATTGTAAATAGAGCTGCAATGAACACTTTGGTACATGACTCTTTTTGAATTTTGGTTTTCTCAGGGTATATGCCCAGTAGTGGGATTGCTGGGTCATATGGTAGTTCCATTTGTAGAAAATCTTCAATTTTTAAAGAACAAAACAAAACCAAAACACTGGACAGCAATATGATTAGAACAGATACATTAACATTGTGAAAAACAGGTCACTAGCTCCTTTTTTATCCGAAACAACAGCAGATACTTCGCCGCCACTATTAACTGTTAGAAAAGTCAGCTCATACACAGAAAGGAACTAGTGCTTTCAATACCCTCTGAAAGAAGAGAATGCATTGTATGGTCTTTAAATGCATTCTACAGTAAGAAAATGGAAAAAGAATGCAAGAGGAAAGTGGACGACTACCCGCTTGACCCTTAGATATCATAGATTTATTACTAATCAGAATAATTGTGAATACAAATAAAATTTCGATGTGAATATTGATTAATCTGAATGTACTAATATAAGAACATCACAGATTAGAACCTTGACTGACCAAGTGATTAAGAACAATTATTTGACTCTTCCTGTTTCTAATAGAGTCTTCTATGTGCTTGCTTCTATGAAAAAGCTATTAAAAAACTTGATCACAGATACCTACAATCCCAGCGAGGCCAGGGTCGTATTGGGCTGTGGAGAGTGGTAAAACCTAACTCGAAAAGCCCGTGAGCCATTTGTTCCAAAACCAAACAAGTTGGAAAGAATGTGGTTATTTTTACCCCTAATCTGGCACTATTGTGATATTAAAATCAAAGGCTGGTTGTGAATAGCTGAAAACTCCATAAACAAAGTTGAAAGGCAAACAACGGACCGAGAGAAATATTTGCAAGGTTCAGTTGTAAAGTCGACTATTTTCCCCAGCTTAAGGGAGTTTTATTCTTAGTGGTTATGATAATGACAAAAACCATGACATGGAATGGAAATGATAAGGAAGCTCTCATTGGTTTAGGAAGACCTTCTGTTAATGACTTTAGTGAGAGCTACATGATCCAAGTTCACCTTGAGACTGAATATACTTGATAATGTACTTGATACATTGATAATGTTTTGATAATATTACTTTATTTATTATATAATAAATATTACAAAATAATATATAATATTACAAAATATTATTATTTTGATAATATTACAATAATATTACTTGATAATGTTTCACATTATTGAACGCTTCGGTTCACTTACTTTGCAGTTCATGCAGGAAGTAGCTACTAATTAAATAGGCAATCTCCAAGGGCCAAATGAAAATTGAAAAATTCAGGAAGCAGTAACACATGCTTTGTTTAAATGTCTGTAATATCATATTACATCTTTAGAGCCAAACGGATCTTTGAGAAACTCCTAAATTAAGAGATACACAATGGCTTTTTGCTAAATCCTACATCGTCAATTTTCGTGCTAAATCGTGTATGGTCAACAGTAAGTAACATGGGTGACTAACTGTTAACTCAGTTTTTAAGGGAATTCTTTGTATGCTGTAAGAAACAAGGATCTAGTGCACTTGGAGATACCAGCTGTGAAGAATAGGGGTATATTTCTAGAAGCATCACCAGTCATTTGAGGTTTTATAATACATAAGAACAATTGCCAGAAAAGCAGGAATATTACATTCCTTTTACTTATATCTGTTTTATTACCAGTTCAACCTTCAACTTTGATGAAATCAGCTTGATCTTCCATATGTCATGGGCTGCATTTCCTTGACAAATGAATGGATTCTAAGACTTTATTTCCCCACTCTTTTAAGACTTCAGAGAAATGAGACAAGATAGTAGTACTCACAGGCAATTTGAGGAGGTTGGCGAGATTGCAAATTTCCCAGTCCTGTGAAATGAATGGTACATTGATACAATCAATGTCATACATATTTAACAAGAACTGTATCTTTAAATTGTCCTAAACACAAAAGTCACCATTCATAATTAATTCTTAAGCGAAAAAATCTTAAATAATTCAGACAGGAATGGGCTGATTGGAAGTGAAATAATAGTAGGATTCATAAGGGTTGTTTGAATCATAAAAGCAAGCTGTTTTTTAAAAGTTTTACATTTTGTGTGTATGTGTGTGTGTGTATGTAATTTAGAATACTTCGGGTTGAAATAGAAAAAGAATCAGCTCAAATTGGTTTAGGCAACAAGGGTGTTTTGGCTTACAAATGATAATTCCAGGGACCACTGCTCACTGCAGCTGGAGCTGTACTGGAGCTCAGTTAAAGTCTCCTACTCTTTTTCCTTCCATGCCTCTCTTGGCTCTGCCTGCTGCAGAGAGCTCTGTGTTTAGACACGTGTGTGCCCTCATGTTCACAATGTGGCTGCTGCCGCTCCAACTTTTCATCCTCACAGTCTTAAGTCAGTGGATGACAGTGCTCAGCTCAAACAACATAGCTTCTGAAGTGAGTCTCACCAGCTCTGAATGACTTGGCTTTGGCCAACGCTTAGTCTTTGAAACAATCACTCTTGCTGAGGAGAGGGAAAAAGAATGCATTCCATAATGGGGGAGGGGCGGGAGGTGTGAATATTCCTAAAAGTCCATGGGATACCAAGGGGGGGGGGAAATGATTCCCCCAAAGCCAAAAATCAGAGCCATTTACAAAAATAGAAGGCAGTTGCTGGATACGAAAAAGGCAAATAGCCCCTCTGGCGCCATGACATATGAAGTAAAGCTCTAGCCTTATATACGTCTAATATAAAATCCGTGAAACTGGCTTAGATAAGATGAAGGTTCCAATTGGTAAACCACATGCCAACTGGCAGAGAACAACGTAACCACCCTTGTCCAAGGGGAAACCACAAGAGCCCTATCTGCCATCACTAGCACCCCACACTTGATGGTGAAAATCACCTAGATGCTGGAAACCTCCATCGATTGGACTTGATCATGACTTTTTATACTATTTATGCCCAGGTGTTTTGCACACATCATCTGTCCTCCATCTAATCCTTCTGGTTTTGTTTGGTGTTGAGCACAAGCACCTTGTTTGTGGGAGCCACGAAGCCCCACGCCTGTGCTTACATGCATAAATTCATCTTGCAGCTCATAAGAAGGCATCATCTAGTTCTGATTCAAACAGTGTTTAGAGGATCAGAAAGTGAATGTTGTTCCCTTTCATCAGATGTGCTACAGAAATTCATTTTTTCCATACTTTGTATAAACTCCATGATCCTGAGTGTCACTTGCAATTTAAATTAAAAGTAGTGGATGTCTGGAAACAACCTAAATGCCCATATACGGGTAAGTGGATAAAGAAGATGTGATACATGTATAAATGGAATATTATTCAGCCATGAAAAAAGAATAAAATAATGCCATTTGCAGCAACATGGGTGGACCTAGAGATTATCATACTAAGTGAAATAAGTCAGACAGAGAAAGACAAATATCATATGATACCACTTACGTGTAGTAATCTAAAATATGACACAAATGAACTTATCTATGAAACAGAAACAGACTGACAGATGTAGAGAACAGACTTGTGGTTGCCAAGGGAGAGGAGAGTGGGGGAGGGAAGGATTGGGAGTTTGGGATTAGCAGATGCAAACTAGTATACATAGGATGGATAAACAGCAAGGTCCTACTGCATAGCACAGGGAAATATATTCAATGTCCTGTGATAAACCATAATGGAAAAGAATATGAAAAAGAACGTATATACATGTATAACTGAATGACTTTGCTGTACAGCAGAAATTAACACATTATTAATCAACTATACTTCAATAAAGTAAATTTTTTAAAAAACAGCTGATGTCCTACCATCACTACGACGTATCAGAGGACGTTCAGACTCTCTTTGCAGCCTGCTATTTATGTTTATAAATGTCTGTGGTAAGCAGGACACCCCACTACTCAGCACATTTGGCTGGGGGCAGTGGCAGACGGGAACCCGTTAGCCACATTCTCCAGGCTAAAGTGGGTTGCATTTTAAGATAATCATTTGGCAAACAAAATTACTAAGGATGGAGCCCCAGATCCCAGACAGTGGAAGATATTTCCTTCTCCTAGGGGTGCTTGGTATGTTGATTCACTAGATAAGAGTCTATTCATTTAGAGCAATGTGGCAGATGTATTGTCCAATTTTTAGGCCAGTATTTCAGAAGAATAAGCTACAGAAACACGACACAGAGTGGAAAGTGCCAGGAAGTCTGGTGAGATGGTAGAAAACCATGTTCCTGCCCAACGTGGCTCTCCCGACTAGCCGTGTAACGTTGGAAAATCTGTTTAACCTGTCCGTACCTCAGTTCCTTCAGCTGAAATGGAGAAAATAGTCCTGCTTCCTCAGTTTTATGGGCTGTTACTGCACTGTTCTTGGCACCTACCGTGGGCTCAATCAACGTGAGCTTTTATTCTTAGCATCTCTGACTCACATTGGGCACATCCGTAAGAGCATCTGTGCCCTTGGGAGAGAGCGAAGCTGAGCTGGAACTTTCAGAGCATCCTCTCCTTTTCTCTCTGAAGGTGGAAGGAGATTAGCTCATGAACCAGGTGCAAATACCCAGATTTCTGGGCATCCCCGACAGCACATGTACGCAGGGTGGTGCTTTGGAGGTCTGTTGAATGAATGCTGGGACCCTGGCTGCAAATTCCTTCTCAGCCCCTGAGGTTATCAATCACTTGGTAGTTTCATACATTTCTTCTTAATAACCTCCACCCATGTCCTATTGGTGGATTTCTGTTGCCAGAAACTATGATTAAATATGTATAATTCTGTTAAGAGATTTTCTTGATCCAGCTTCTGGTCTCCAAGAGTATACCATATTATAGAGATATAAAAACTCTTAGCTCTGCTCTCAGCATGGGTGTGGGCATCTTAGGGGTACCTCAGCAACGTGACTCATTCAAGAAGAGCCTTCCTCCTACTAAACTGTTCCATGACAGTCAAATCATGTGCTTCCCATTTTTCCCATAAAGGGCAAAGCGGCTTCCAGAAATGCTTCATGCCTGCCATCATGTCGGAGACATGGAGGCTAACCTCTGACGTTTGAAATGAGAGTCTGTGACGTGTAGTGCTTTGTGCAATATAAGATGACAACTTTTGACTTTCAACTTCTCGCTTCTTTAGTTGGTTTTCAGATTCCTGGGAGGCTGTGTCCTTTCTGGGCTCTTTTAACCGTGCATCTGGAATGGAAATATTATACAACCTGAGAAAATGACTTTTGGCGGGGGGCAGGAGGGGAGAAGTAATCAGCCTGCTTTTTGTTTTGTTTGTTTGCATATTGATTTCTTAGTTTGTTTTGCCTTTTTTTTTTTTTTTCTGAGCAATTGAACTCTTTCCAGGCACATGCTTCTCACCCCTGATCTCCTACACAAGCCCTAGAAACTAAGTAACTTCAGGTCCCACATCCATTTGCTGTGTTTAGTGTCTAGAAATTTGGTTTGAGATTTCTGGGCTTATGCACTAAGGCCAGAACCCCTTTCTCGAATATTCAGGAGTCTGCCCCAGGTAGGTGGGAAGTTTAGTGAGTTTTGGAAGCACTTTTCTAGAAGATGAGGGAGGAATAGTTAGTAATGGTTTCTGTGGAAAGTTGGAAACAAAGCACTGAGCAAAAATGAGGCAATGAGAAAAAACAGACGGTCCTGTCATGCCTGAACCTTCCCACGCTATAGTCTTCTTTCTGTTTGCAACCTGCAGTGTATTTCCAAAACAAAGTGAGATAAGCCAGGACTGAGCCCTGCAGCTGTGTACCGGCTAGTGTTCAGGGCTGTCTTTGAAAAGAACAGGGGCACGTGTGTCCGAGAATCCCTCCCTCTGCTCTCACACTCACCTTGCTATCACCTCATTTGCCAAAAGGCTGATGGGAAGGCTTCGGAATCCAAATACCTGAGCCTTTGTTCTCGGAAAGGACAACTTAACAACTAAGCGATGGCTTTCAAACTGATTGGGAGTAAAGTCAGGCGTTCACAGCTTTTCATTCTTTTTTTGAGTCTACTGAATGAAAATGATCCTTTAGAGAAAGATTGCAGCTCACTGAAAAAGGAAAGGCTTTTAAAGATGAAGATCACGTGCCATTTGAAAAAGGCGGTGCCCTCATTTTTCTTCTATTATACTATGATATGCAGATATGAAAAGATCTTGTCCCAGGCAATTGCTAATCAGATACTTAGGTAGGCTTGAAAATACCAGGGGGTGGGGCAGCCAATTCCTTTTTTAAGATATTTTACATTTGGTTTGAAGAAGCACTCGTAAAGGAGTACATTACCATCTAGACATCCATTCTTTTATTCCACAAACATTTACCAAACCCCTGTGGTGTGCTAAATTCTGGGTGGGCTCTAGAGGGACAGTGATAGAATTCCCGGTGTGTGAGTGGCAAGGCGAGGTCAAGGAAGGCCTCACTGATGTCTGAATTTTCTTAGTGAATAAACAAGAGATCAACCATTTTGGTGGGAGTGGAGTTGGCTGGGCACATACCATGCTGGTGCTTGAATCTAGAAGGCCTTTTTAACACTAAAGCCATGTTTGGGAAGACGTTGAGTTTTGAACAGAGAAGAGACGTGGTTAGGCTAGCGTCTAAGCAGATTGCTCTGGTTCCCCAGGGGAGTTGAAGATGAATTTAAGAGGAAGCAGGTAGGAGACAGATAGACCATTAGAAGCTGTTAGTGATCTGGAAAAAAGAAGGCGGCATAAACTATGGTAGTGAAGAAAGAAATAGAGAAAGGGGAACAGAACTGAGAAACGTTTAGAGGACAAAATCGACAGGTTGAGTGACCTGATCTGATGAGGGGGGAAGGTGCCGGAATAGATGGAGAAATGGGATCCATGTGGGCTCCGGATCCATTTATCACTCATGGAATGATAGCTGTGCCGTGAAGACAGAGACACTGATAAGACCCTAAGCCACTTTTCCCTCTGACACAATGACATAGATTATTTTCTGTAAATAGAGACCAAAATATTAGAGTACCTAATATTTACAAGTCATTTCGTGTTTATCAAGTACTCCATGACTTTTCAGTCATTTGGAAGACAGGCAGAGCTATTACATTTTAGAAACGAGAAACTACTGATTCAGAGAGGATGTTGACTTCCAGAATCACACAACTAGTAAGTGAGACAGCAGAACTTCCAGATCTGTCTGTCCTTCTGCTCTGGCAGGCCTACCTCTGTTTCAAGGAGCTGTCTCCTTGCCAGGACAGAGGCATAGGCTGTTTGGCTTGGGGATGGTGTTTCCCACCCAGGTTTCTATGCCTACTTGTGTGTGTTGCTGAGACCATGGTTAGGAGTGCATGTTCTTGCTACAGGATGACATTCGAGAGCTCCACTCTAGATACATGTTTATTATGCCTTCTTTTTCCTTTTGCCAGTTAGAATCCACAAGTGAAAGACCGATGGAAAGTTTCCAGGGAAATATACCCGATGTGTACCCTCCCATACCTTCTTCAGTGGCATAACTTCTCCTGGGCGTCACAACTTTAAAACCCTGAAGAAAGTTGGAGAGGGTTTTGCAAATTTTAGGGATGTGGGTGGGGTAGGGGTGATGGCATTTCTTCATGCTACAAATGCAATTTATTCATTTGAGCAACTCCCTTAAGACAGAACTGGCCACAGTGAAAATATTCATGGAACGCGAAGGAAACTGCCTTAACTTAGCTGTGCATAAAGTGCAACGGATAGCTCACATGTGATCATGATGGAAGGTTCTATAATGTAGTAGGAGAGTACAAGGTGAGGGGTTCCTTCTCTGCCTTGAGAAACAGCCATTTGGGGTCAGTCACTTAGCCTCTCTGAATCTGGTTCCACCCCTACAAAAATAAGGAGTATTGCCAAGGGTTACTGGGAGATTCCAATTAGAAAAGGTATGCGAAATCTTTGTACAGCATACATTTGGTTACTCGAGGTATCTTTGATTACTCGAGACCTCCATTTCCTCAGTTCTAAAAGAAGTTAAATAAGATGATTTGTAAAGTCCGTCCTTGATTTTATGAGTCTGTGACTTCTATGAGTCTGTGCTTCTGTGAAGTGGACATTTAGGTTGGTTGTCCAACTGATTCTTCTTATTGGTCAAATCAGAATACTTTTTTTTTTTTTACTCTAAAAACACCACGGTACATAATACATACAAATATAGAAATTAAGGCTCTGATTTCTTTAATAGTCTATTTTCAGTATCTCTACATAATATTTTTTGGACAGATAGCAACATCAGTTTAAAATCCTCATAGCCCAATTCAATTCTCTAGAACCCAACATCCTAGTAGTCCCTCTGCATTGGTGGTGGGCCACAAAGAGATGACAGGTGTGGACTTCCCTGGTGGCACAGTGGTTGAGAGTCCGCCTGCTGATGCAGGGGACACGGATTCGTGCCCCGGTCTGGGAAGATCCCACATGCCGCGGAGCGGCTGGGCCCGTGAGCCATGGCCGCTGAGCCTGCGCGTCCGGAGCCTGTGCTCCACAACGGGAGAGGCCACAGCAGTGAGAGGCCCGCGTACCGCGAAAAAAAGAAGAGAGATGACAGGTATGTCAAGATGCCCATGTCCGCAGTTCAGGATGGCTGGGAAGGGCCAGACTGGCCAGAGTCGCCTCATCTGCTTACTCCAGTGTTCTGTGCATAATTGATATTTTTATTTTCTTTGTGTGCCACATCGTGCAACAGTTTGGAGAACACAATCTACACTAATCAAATTTACCAAAAAATTTCCATTTCCTGGTAGCTAAACATAAATCAAATTGAATAAGGTATTTTTGTTTGTGCATTCATATTTTTTCCTCCTAAACTTTGCTAGTTTATTAATGGCAACGTCGGAGTAACCATTAGTAATTGTTATGGAGTCAATCTCACCAGTCTAAGAATAGTGTGTCACTTATGTATTACTTTGAGTTTCTAAAATCCTAATTTGAGGTATATAACTGACACGCAACTGAGACATATATGAAGAACAAACCCTTTTTCTTTATTCCTGTCGTGCCCCTAGAGAATGGACTTGAGGACACGGGGAGGGGAAAGGGTAAGCTGGGACGAAGTGAGAGTGGCATGGACATATATACACTACCAAATGTAAAATAGACAGCTAGTGGGAAGCAGCCGCATAGCGCAGGGAGACCAGCTTGGTGATTTGTGACCACGTAGAGGGGTGGGATAGGGAGGGTGGGAGGGAGATGCAAGACGGAGGAGATATGGGGGTATATGTATATGTATAGCTGATACACTTTGTCATAAAGCAGAAACCTAACACACCATTGTAAAGCAATTATACTCCAATAAAGGTGTTTAAAAAAAAAAAAGAACAAACCCTTTTTAAAAATTCCTTTAAAGCATAGAGACCTTGGGTTTCAGGAGGGTTTTTTTAGAAAATCCTTGCTATTCAAGTTAAGGCAGAAACTGTATTTTCAACCAAAAACAGAAGTCTCATTTGCAAGAGTGAGAAGGAAAAAAGGGAAAAGGTCCGCAGGTGAAGAGAGGTAATTAAGTTTTTCTCATGAATAAACATGTCTCAGCATTCCTTCAGAGGGGTTGTTTTGTTACCATCTTTTTATCCAATAAAATTCTGCAATTAGGTAAGACAATAATAAACTATCTTAAGCAAATTTTTTTAAAGTATGAAAATTCCTCCTTTGGATGTGAAATATGAAAATTTATCGTTGTGGGGGTTACAATTTAACCTCTTTAAGAAAACTCAGGTAGAGTACTGGTTATTGTCTACAAAAAGACTTCAGGCTTTTTTGTAAGATGCTAAAGGGCAATTCACACCATAATGAAATCCACTTGAAGCCTGGGAAATTACTAAAAGATAGAGGAATCCATTTCTGCTTTTCATTTCCATAGCTAATGAGCGATTTCTAACATTCTTTAATTGACCCAGAAACCTTAAACTGCCTTAAATATTAGTTAATTATTAGTTGGAGCTTAAAGCCTGCTGAGAGAATTTCGTGTTCCCACTTGCCCCTATGGATTTCATAGCATTTACCATAACTTGTAATTGCACGTTTATTTGTGTAGTTCCTTATGTCTTCAAATCTCTCATTAACCACAGGTTTTGTTTTTTTCTATTTTGAACATAAATCAAACTCTTCTGGTTTGCTTTAAAAACCCATGTTTTCCTAACATTTTAAATATAGGTTGGTGGTAGAATGAGGGAAAAAAATAGTAGTGTTAGTTAGAAGATGTCATTAGGGATTTTGACTACACATAGCAGGAATCATAATAGTGCCTTAGCCACAAAAGGTTTTGTTCTTTCAAGTAAAAGGAATCCAGAGTCTGGTTGTCAGGGCTGGGATAATAGTCACTAGGGACCCAGGTTTTTTCCCTCTCTGCTCCACCATGGAACATTCCATCAATGAGAGTATCTTATGGTTCGAGATGACTGCTGAACTATTTACAGTAGCCAAGACATGGAAGCAACCTAAATGTCCATCAACAGATGAATGGATAAAGAAGATATGGCAAACACACACACACATATACACACAATGGAATATTAGTCATAAAAAAGGATGAAATAATGCCATTTGCAGCAACATGGATGGACCTAGAGATGATCATACTAAGTGAAGTAAGTCAGAGAAAGACAAATATCGTATGATGTCACTTATATGTGGAATCTAAAAAAATGATACAAATGAACTTATTTACAAAACAGAAATAAACTCACGGACTTAAAAAAACAAATGTATGGTTACCAAAGGGGAAAGGGGGAGAGATGAATTAGGAATATCTTGTAATAACCTATAATGGAAAAGAATCTAAAAAAGAATGTGACTGTATGTATGTATGTATGTGTGTATATATATATATGTATATATACACATATTCAGATATAGATATATAAAACGGAATCACTTTGCTGTACACCTGAAACATTGTAAATCAACTGTACTTCAATATTTTTTAAAAAAAAAAAAAGACTGCTGAAGCTCCATCCATGTTATACGACAAATGGCCACTCACCCTTTTTTATGCAACCACCCCAGAAGTCCCACATAACCCTTTCATTACATCTCACTGGAAAGGATTCAGTCATGTGGGCATGGAGCTGTAAGGAGAACTGGGAGATGTCACCTAAAGCTGGGCGCGTAACCACTGCACATAAAATCAGGATCTTGTTATGAATGAAGATGGTAATGAATGAGGAGGTGGGCAATGAACAGTCCCTGCCATATAATTTAAAACCATTTGCGTCAGTCAAAACTCTGTTCTCCTTCCAACAAATGGTGACAGAAATTATATGAGCTCAGAATTTATCTGTATAAAAATAGGGTATCACCATCAGACAAAATAAAGTTGTGCCTTATCATTGGATGGAATATTATTTTGGTCTCTCCATTCATCCCCATGGTCAGGCAAAGCAATGACTCAAGATGAGGTGAATTTCTAGGAATAACCGGTAGGTCCTACTGCCCTCTCCCCGTGACTCCTACCTAGACAACTACAAGTTTTCTGGCCGCTGTCCACTGAGAAGGTGCAAACTTCCTACAAAGCTGTCTTTTCCTGTTCAACTGAGTTTAACTGAGATTCATGTCACCTACAAATGTATTTTCAGCAGTGTAATCAATCTAACTTTCTAGTCTGCTTTTGTTAAAATGTTAAAATCAACATATCTTCAAGGCTTTCCTCAAGTTATTAATCCTCAACTTATTTAATCCAAATTATCTCATAGACATATTTTTACCAAAAAGTTGTTTTTCCCGTACGTTTTTTAACCTAAGATTCTATTAAGGATATTCCGATCAACGTAATAGTTCTGCTAAAATTATTAGAGAGCAGCCCTAACACTTTAACTCACTCTATTCCATTACTAAGGACATTATTACTTCTTTGTATTTTCATTGGTTGTGGGTTTGTGCAGAAAGAATAAGTAAACCTAAAAACCAATATTCTGTTTCCTTGAGTTGCAATGAAAAGTTGCAACGAAAAGTTTGAAACTCATACAAATGCATTTTTTCTTTGCAAGTTTGTGCATTACATTAGTTTGTATGTTTTTAACATTTGTGTCCAGGGATGATCAAGTTGGCAATTATTCACAAAATAATGGGGTAAAATGGAAAAGAACTGATTTATTAGGGGAAAAAGCCACCAGGTTCAGAGTCAGAAGACTCTGATTGTGAGTTTCAGCTTCAGCTTTCTGAACCTCCTGTAGGGGATGGCGGTGGATTGGAGAAGGAAAAATAATGCTTGCTGTAGCTTCCTATAGAAGCTGTTGTGAAGAACAAATACTAATAATTCATGCCAAAGTCTTTCCTGAATTGTGATGCACTGTGAACATAGGAGGAGTTATTTTATCCACAAAACAACAAAGATACTAATGGGATTTGAGATACAAGAAAACACCTAAGTGTATGAAAAATCTTGTTCACAGTTCAATTACTATCAATGTAAGGTCAGGCTTTCAGAAGAAAACTAAATGTATATCAGAGAAAAGTACCAGCTAAGAAATAGTTGTCCACTAACCAAGTTGGAAATATTTGACTTTCATCTACCCTGACAGGCTAATATGCTCTTTGGGGTTTGTTTTCATTAGAAAAAAAATGAACATCTGATTCCACTCTGGTGTTCAGGGTGGTATCAACCTAAAGCAAATATCGTGCACATTCTAGGGAGTCCTGGGGCCTTTTTTTAAATTTTTTATTGAAGTATAGTTGATTTGCAATGTCTCAAGTGTAGAGCAAAGGAACTCAGTTATATATATGTGTATATATATTCTTTTTCAGATTCTTTTCCACTATAGGTTATGACAGGATATTGAGTATAGTTCCCTGTGCTGTATAGTAGGTCCTTGTTGTTTATCTATTTTATATATCGTAGTGTGTTATCTCCTAATCCCAAATTCCCAATTTATCCTTCCCCCACCTTTCCCCTTTGGTAAGCATAAGTTTGTTTTCTATGTCTGTGAGTTTATTTCTGTTTGTAAATACATTCATTTTTATCATATTTTAGATTCCACATGTAAGCAGTATCATATGATATTTGTCTTTCTCTGTCTGATTTACTTCCCTTAGTATGATAATCTCTAGGTTCATCCACGTTGCTGCAAATGGCATTATTTCATTCTTTTTTATGGCTGAGTAATATTCCATTGTATATATGGACCACATCTTCTTTATCCACTCCTCTGTCAATGGACATTAGGTTGCTTCCATGTCTTGGCTTATTGCAAATAGTGCTGCTGTGAACATTGGGATGCATGTATCTTTTCGAATTAGAGTTTTCGTCTTTTCTGAATATTAGCTGGGGGCTATCAAGTGTGATATCTGTCCAACCTTTAGAAAGTTGGCAGTAACCAGCACGTTCTGGATCTGTATTATACCTGGCATTGGATATAACTCTCCATTTGAAAGCAGGGCTCTTCTCTCATTCACCCATTATCTCCAATCATGCTTTATCCAGGAGCTCTACAAGACTACTGAATTAAATATGTGTGATGATTAAAGTAAACAGAATTGAGCAAGAAATGACAGGTAGTTTTAGTGCTTAGTCAACTGTCTAGGAAAGAATATGGAAAATGGCAAAGCAGGGGTGCTCCTGTGGAGCTCAACTCCAAACCCAGTCTTCCCTGACTTTGCTTATCTGACACCTCAACCAGCCAGACATACGAGAACAAGAAGGAATCTAGTAAGCCTATGAAGCGCCCATACCCAGACATTTGTCCCAAAGTCTGTGCGCCAAACCCACCCACGTACTGCGCTTGAGGGAGACTCTAATGTCTTCACTCTTACTTTAAACGTGCATTTAACAAGCCATCTCTTCAGCATCTCCCTAGTGTGTTAGCAGAGGGCAGGTGGAGTTGTGAGAGGTAAATACCCTTATAATAACTAGAAGTGATAATGGATAGCGATGGAGGTAAAACAACACCGTGAAAAATATTCCTAAGGAATTCCAAACAGTATCAGTCCCGTGTCATTTATGTGTTACGCAGACAGCTTTCCATATCCCAGTATCCCACAGAAAAAGTCTGAATTATAGCTAAAAGCAGTATTTATGTTAACGATGATGACCCAGAGCCATAAAACAAAACAAAACAGTGACATCATTCCCAGTATTTTTTGAAGACTAGGAAATATGTGATTTTTTTTTTTTTTAGTATTCCTATCTCTTTTTTTTAATTTATTTATTTTATTTATTTATTTTTGGCTGTGTTGGGTCTTCGTTGATGTGCACGGACTTTCTCTAGTTGCGGCGAGCGGGGGCTACTCTTCGTCGTGGTGCGCGGGCTTCTCATTGCGGTGGCTTCTCTTGTTGCGGAGCACGGGCTCTAGGAGTGTGGGCTTCAGGAGTTGTGGCTCGTGGGCTCTAAAGCGCAGGCTCAGTAGTTGTGGCGCACGGGCTTAGTTGCTCCGCGGCATGTGGGATCTTCCCGGACCAGGGCTCGAACCCATGTCCCCTGCATCGGCAGACGGATTCTTAACCACTGTGCCACCAGGGAAGCCCCCTGTGATTAATTTTTGAAAGTGCACGCCATACATTAAATCGTGATCCCAATCATTGCCATCCCTCCCCCACCAGAGAAGTGACCAGAGTTCAGCGTCCCCGCCCACTGCCCGGGACTTGTAGAGCCTCCCAGGGAACAAAACCTACTCCCACGCCACCCGGGGCTCCACTGCATGTATTGCTTTGGCCAAAGGCAGGTAAGCAGGTGCGCCAGATGCCGTGTGGAAGCAGATGGCTTTGAGCGGCATTTCAGGTTTCCACCAGCTCTCCCGCGCCTGGTGTCTGCCACGAGAATGGCATGTCTCGCATCAGGGCTGCTGCCTCAGCCTGCGGGCTGGAGTGGGAACCCTCAGAGAGCCACCACCACTGCAGCCTCCGTGTGACACAGGAGACATACCCCTTCCTTTGTTGTTACAAGCCTCTGAGTTTTGGGAGGTTTTTTTTGCAAACTCAGTGTGCTTTAAAATGGTTCCTGTTTGTTTGTTTGTTTGTTTGAAGCTCCTGCCCTTAAATAATTAAAATAAGGTTTCATGGAAATTTACGTATTTGGAGACCCTTCCCCGAACTGTGATGGATAACTGAGGTATTACTATGAATGACCTCAGTTAAAATTGCACTTGAGGAGATGGTGGAAAAACGGCCACAAGCAGCCGTGTGCAATATATGAACGAGATTGTCCCCTCCTCCACGTGGCAAGTTGGGGAGGGCTTCTGTGGGCCGGGGAACAAGGCCCGCGGAGGAGAGGGTGGTCTCAGTGGGTGGAGTCTCCGTGGACTGGTGATATTGAGGATGATGTCATGAGGGTTAAGGACAGCTGGCAGCCACCTGCCTTCCTTTAGAAAATTTCAGGGCTTGTGGGTGTGGATCTCTGGGATCACAGGCACAAAGCAGAAAGTCAAGTCCGATCTTCTTTCCATCTCGGGAAAGTAAAGCCCTCCGGCGCTCACTCGGAGCCTGAGAATGACCAACTTCATGACTACGCACAAATTATTTCACCTTCTGCCTCGGCACCCAGGATTAATTAATCACTGCAAGTTGTCTCGCAACTACACAATGCTAAGTACAAATGGAGGAGACCCCCGAATTCATGGAGCTGTGACTCGTGGTCTTGAATATTCATGTTCAACCACGCCAGTCCACTCTCTCGCCCAGCAACAACTCTTTGTTTTACTGAGCTCTGAGGGGTCCCCTTCTGTTTGGAAGGTGAAAGGGGACCTGTATGTGGTGTGTGGCTACAATACCAATGCCCTGTCGCGTGCTCCTGGGGGAGATGCTCTAAGGCACGTTGACGGCTGCCTGGAAACATCAGCAACACCTGACACCCAGTTTTGCCCCCAAATTCTCCCTGTTGATTTGGCAGGTTCAGAATTCACTAGGCCTCCAAGATCTTTTCAAGTGAAAATGCACTTCAGGAGAAAATACTACAAAAACAGAACAGTTAGGAACAAAGTTTCTGGTGGGAGGTAGCCCCAGTTCTACCCCTTGCTGTGTAATCTTGGACAGATTCCTTAACTTCTCTGAATCTCAGTTTCCTCATTTAAAAAAAAAAAAAAGGAATAGTAGTGCCTGCTTCATTGGTACATGGTGGGGCTAAAGGGAGCTGATGCCAAGTTTGGTACATGGGACGTGTTCAACGCATATTAGCAAAAATTGTTACTTCTGGTTAAAAGGTAAAGTCTGATCCACATGTTGGAAATTGTAGAAGGTTGGAGACTCAGGAAAGCAAAAGGAAAGAGGGAGTGGTGAAGAACTTTAGGTGGCCAAGGAGCATATGGGGGTAGTAGAATGGCAGGAATGAAGGAGAAATGACAATAAAATGAAGGGGCGAGGGGGAAGGCCACAAATTCAAGATATGCCACTCCTGAGAAGCGCCTGGGTCCGCACAGCCAGCACATGGTGCTGGACTACACGTCCTAAAATCGGGCAGCTGGAAAACCCGGACTCCAGAATCCCTGCCCCTTCTCGACCAGGACGACTCAGTCTTCTGAGAAGCGTCTGCTACAAGAATCAAAGATGCACACAGTAGGTTGGAAGGTTGCAAACTTGACCTTTGCTCTGTTTACACCCACTGTCCTAGTTCTGGGAAGTTCAGTCCTACTTTTCCAGTTGACTTTTCTGTGGTTTCATCTCTTTCCTTCCTCTCGCTCAGTGGGAGGAGAATTCAGCTCGGGGTTTCCCAGAGCACCTAACGTGCGCGTCACGCATCGTGGTGGGTTGAGATCTCCCGGGATCATACTGCGTCATTTAGTCGGTTTGTTGTTTCACTACATCTGTATTTGTCTGCCAGTGTGTGAAAGAGGAGGTGATGGATGAGGGTAAAAGACCCAGAGTGGGCGATTGGCAGAGACAGCTGGACAGAATTAGCAAACTGAGGATGGGCTTCCTCCAAACAAAAGCAGTAACTCACTCTGCTGCCCTCATCTCTAGTAATAATTTACCTAAAGGTGGAAAACAAATTTTGGTGGTGGCAAACCTACCTTAGTACATGACAGTTGTTTAATAAATGTAACAAAGTTCAGCATTGCACGGGGCCGCTGTCAGACTTTGCTAGTTCGTGTATTCAAGGATTTGTGGAACCTAGTTTCTTCAGACATTGATAGAGAATATCTAGAAAGGGATATTAGAGGGTCATTTGAAAGCTGCTCTGAAGAACACTTCTGGATATGTGCTGTCCAGTAGAAAACTCTTTCAGTTCCTAGTGAGTGTGTTGGAATGCTTGCCTTTTCGGCAACTCTGCAGAAGATGATCTTACGGAACGGTCCTACCAGCTATGAAATAAGTGGCAATCTCAAGTGTCCCATTTTGGAATTATCAGCTGTCTCTGCCAATGCAAAGGCCTGAGAGATCAACCTTCATGAAAAGACTTGAAGCACCTCCCCCAGGCTTGGTTCCATCTACCGTTCCTTTTGCCAATGCTGGTCGGTTGATGGCTCTACCCTGGACCAGTACTAAAAGCAGCAGCATCCCCTAGGAATTTGTTAGAACTGCAATTTCTTAGGCCCTACCCCTGAAGCAGGAACTCTGGAATAATTAACGAGACCTCCAGCGATTATAATGAACCACTGCTCTACCTTAGGATTTAAGTACTTGAGCTTGGGGCATTTGTTTAATAGCAAAATGGTTGTTCTTCTCTTGCATGGCTCTTTTAAAGTATCCAGGGACTTCCCTGGTGGTCCAGTGGTTAAGAATCCATCTCGCAGTGCAGGGTACGCCGGTTCGATCCCTGGTCAGGGAACTAAGATCCCGCATGCCACAGGGCAAATAAGCCCACACGCCGCAACTACTGAACCCGTGCACTCTGGATCCCACGCGCCACAGCTAGAGAGAAGCCTGCACACTGCAAAGAAGAGACCGCACACCACAACTAAAGATCCCACGTGCCGCAACTAAGACCTGATGCACCCCCCAAAAATAAATAAATAAATATTTTTAAAATAATAATAAAATAAAAAAATAAAGTATCCAGTATTCTGAAACTGGGAACCAAATGTGTTAAAGAAAATATTTCCTCTTAGAAGGAAAGCTTCCTCAAAATCTAGAGAGAAATCAATGGCTAAATTGTAAAGGAATGAAAAATATCTAGTCCTTGGATTAGGACTCAGCCTGCATCTTCATCTTCTTGTCTGGCTTTATTCTCCAATAAAACTGATTAACAAGTTACTTATGCATATTTTGGAAGATATTTTAGTTGAATTTAGTCCAAACACGAAAGTAGTGTTATATAAGGAAATTTTTCGTAGGGAGCTTGGAAAGCATTGATTAGTAGCCTAGTAGTCAGAATTCCTTTGAGCCAGATGGACATTAAATATACTGCCTTCCTATCTGTGTAACTACAGCTTTGTGGGATCTATTGATCCACTACTTAACAAGCCGGTGGCCCAATTCAAAATAACCACTTCCACTGCTCTCCCACAATGTACCACATAAGCATATTTTTTAAGAGGAAAAGATTCAGGGGTTAGATGGAAACAATCTTCAAATATTTAAGTCATTTGTTATTGAGAAGAAAATAGAATTATTTTGTGTGGCTCAGTAGAATAGAGCATGATTAAACACTTAGAAGAGGACAGATTTTTGTTCAATAAAATGGAGAATTTCTGGGCTTCCCTGGTGGCGTAGTGGTTGAGAGTCCGCCTGCCAATGCAGGGGACACGGGTTCGTGCCCTGGTCCAGGAGGATCCCACATGCCGTGGAGCGACTGGGCCCGTGAGCCATGGCCGCTGGGCCTGCGCGTCCGGAGCCTGTGTTCTGCAATGGGAGAGGCCACAACAGTGAGAGGCCCGCGTACCGGAAAAAAAAAAAAAAAAAAAGAATTTTTTAACCTGTTTAGCTACCCAAAACTAAACAGGTTTCCTAACAAGGTCTGTGTTACCTAGACAGGGGCATTTTCATTGATGGTCTAGAGAAGGTTTCTTCATTAGTTAAAAGTTAATCTAGGTGAACTTTAAGATCCCTCATCTTAGTGCATTCAGGCTGCTGTAACAAAAACACCATAGACTGGGCGGCTTAAATAGCAAACGTTTATTTCTCATTGTTCTGAAAGCTGGAAGTCCAAGATGAAGGTGCTAGTGGATTGGGTATCTGGCAAGAGCCCACTACCTGGTTCATAGATGTCCATCTTCTCCATGTCCTCATATGGTAGAAGGTGGGTGGGAGAGCTCTCTGTGGCCCCTTTTATGAGGGTACTAATCCCATTCATGAGGGTTCCACCCTCGTGACCTAATCCCCTCCCAAAGACCCCACCTCCTAATACCATCACACTGGGGGTTAGGATTTCAACATATGAATGGGGAAGGAGGGGGACATAAACATTTACCCCATAACACCTTCAAACTCAAAGATTCTATAACATATTTTCTAGTCTCCTTCACATTAGCTCTCTAGAGTAGAGGTTGCTTCTCTCCTTTTTCACATATGATCTGTTCTGCGAAGCCCTGTTCCAATGAGGAACAGCAGATATTCTGTGGCAGGGCGTTGCCGTTTGCTCATTTTGCAAACCTGTTCATGATCATGTACATGTTTCCTTTGTTTGCGTTTCAAGGATACAAAGCTGTAGGTAGGAGATCCTGCAATGGAGGGACCGCATATCAAATCTAATCCTTTGTATTTTCATCCACAATTGAAACTAAATACAATCAAGACATAGAAAAAGGATCAGGAAAAATAAACAAATCCTCCAGAGATCCGCCAGGACTGGAGGTCTTGGTAAGCTTCATAGGCAGTCAGACTTACCTAATAATCCAGTTCTACTAATGACGGCAACTGGTATTTTGAAGCTATCATGCCATTATATGACACATTTTAATAATGTTTCACCAGAGCGAGCCAAAAGAATGATATACTGGAGATTCACAACTTTATAAGGAATTGTCTAAACAATCTAAGCTCCTCACTCTTTAGAGTTATAAATATATGCTGTGCTTTGCTAATCTGTCCATCAGTGAAAACTGTTTTAGCTTCTCCTCCACTTTTATTTGCAAATTCTGTACACTGATACAAGCCCAGTTCAGCTAACAGGGGAGCATTCTTTATTTTTTTCCTTAATTAAGTAAACATCATGTACCTTTGTATGGGTAATGTTTTAGTAAGCTTACAAATAAAATCAAAAATTGCTTTCTTCTTGAAGACTCAGGTATTAAAATCAGCCCAACTGTGTTGCATTATAATCTCTAATATCACATCAGATTTTAATAAGCCTCTTTTTTTACAGCACACATGTGCTTAAGACTTCATGGAAACCAAATCTGTGGAGAGAAGGGATTACTTTAGATTACTTTGAAATATGCATTGTTTGAAATGGCCTCTGGTGACCAGCTTTCGTGAATGGCTGGTTTTACTTGTGGGACACATCATCCGGTTTAATTATATTAGCTCCTTTGTGTGACAAGTGCTGGTCTTGTGTGGGCTGAGAAATGAAGGTTTCAAACAAAGTTGAGGAGTTAGAAAATAAATTCTGGACATGGAGCACCATTGGGTGTTTGTAGTATAGATGGTTAGATGAGATTTAAGGACTTGGCCAGCTGTAAACATCTATTTATAAAGATACTCTAGTGACAATAAACATACATTTGCCCCAAATGTCCATAGACATAGATTATAATCTGAGCCTTTTCAGGAAGATTATTTTACAGATATGACAGATAATTGTTTATGGTGATAATATAGCTCTTAAAATTTTCCTTCTATAAATTCCGACTTAAAACTTCATAAACTTCACTCTTTTGTAACAGTAGAGTAAAATTTGAGTTTTCGTTAGCTAAAATATTTCCCAGCTTCTATCCAGACAAAAAGCTAAGACAGAAGTCATATTTTAAGTTTCAAGTTACTACAGGCCTTTTATGCAAGTACTGTGATTTGAAAGTACTGTGATTTGAATCAGTGAATTTATGGTTTTAAAAATGTCCTACTGTGTCTCTTCAGGTGCTATTCACCTGAAGACTGTGATAAATATCCCTGTGTCCAAATACTGTTTTGAGGGTAAACTGATGAATTTGATTGGACAAGAATGTCATAAATCAGATGGATGTCAATAAAAATGGGTAGACAATTTATCTTTGCTGTATGCTTTGTGGCTAAAATTAGTAAGTTAATTTTCCTAGCGAGGCCTGCTAGCTACTCAGTTTGTTCTACTATAATGATATTTTCCACGATTGCAGGCCTGAATTTCACTTGAAAGTTAAGTAGAGTTGCACTTTTTTTTTTTTTTTGCGGTACGCGGGCCTCTCACTGTTGTGGCCTCTCCCGTTGCGGAGCACAGGCTCCGGACGCGCAGGCTCAGCAGCCATGGCTCATGGGCCCAGCCGCTCCGCGGCATGTGGGATCTTCCCGGACCGGGGCACGAACCCGCGACCCCTGCATCGGCAGGCGGACTCTCAACCACTGCGCCACCAGGGAAACCCTAGAGTTGCTTTTTTTTACTTGATAAATGTGCATCTATGCTTGGTAATCACTGGGAGTTAAGTATACAGCTGAAGGAAAGGTGACAATCTGAAGACAGTAGACGGATTTAGGTACATATAAAGCACATGTTGAAGATGATTTTGTCATTAAAAGGCTTGGAATGATATATTTAGCCGATAACACAAAAAAACCTCAAACCAGCATTTCCCAGTACAACTTGTGAAGGATTTTTGAAATAATACATGAACTAATCTGAATTTTAGGGTTTCCTTGAAAATGGGTCTCTGAGCAAAGGAGTTGACTTAAATATGGACATTTGATTTTCTTTAAAGGTTCTCCTGTAAATAATACATTTTGGAAGAAAAAAATTGAAGAACAGAGCTATTCCCCATAATTTGTCCCTAAATCTTGAGCTAAGAACTAGAATTTGTTGTCTTTTGAAATGCACGTTTTTCACACTCTGTGTTCCCAGACCTCCCTTTCTTGGTCGTGACTCCGTGTGAGGCCAGCAGGATCCCTCAGAAGGAACTTGTGTCTCCATTCTTCTGTTTAAACCCTTAGAAAATGTTCAAGAGCATTATATTGGTAGCAAGCTTTATAGTGGCCAGTGGGAACTCTCTTGACTGTGGCTTAATTTTTAAAGCTAAGTCAGGTGTTCTTCTTTCCTCACATAGATGTTATCTACAAGAAAATATTTTGAGAAGTGCTTTTGAAATCTAAATGTAGCACCTACCTGTATTTTTTAAAATATTTTCTTCAACTTAAATGTATCACAAGAACTGTGGAACTTTAAAATAAATTCATACGTGCCGGATTATGTACATCAGGGAAACAAACGAAAATGAAACATGTCCCCCAAATTCCCAAAGCTGTTAAAAGGTGCATTTTTTGTACCTAGGAATGGTAGAACTTTAAGCTACGAAGATTATGTTTCTTCATTACTTAAGCATGTATCTGCATGTATGAATATATTTATACATGTATCTTAAGTATGTGCATGCATGCACATGTGAGTGTGCAGGCATCTAGGGAGAAAAAAAGATAAATACGTAGGGTACTGATGAAACGTGATGCTTGTGGTAGACAGTAGTGTTCAGCACACTTCAGCTGTACCATCAATTTCCAGCCCTCTTGCAGTTGGATGGGGTCATGTGACTAGTTACAGCCAATGAAATATTAGAAGTGATCTGAGTCACTTCCAGGTTGAAGCCATGAAAAGTTCTCCTGCAAGATTCTTCAGTTTTTTTTCTTCCTCTGCTTCTTGGTCCAGCTATTGCAGCAACACATCAACTGTGCTCCCATCAGCCCACATCCATGCATGACCGGGCAGAGCAAAGCTCCCGTCACTCTGTGTGTGACTTGTAGTGTGTGTTAAGTCATTGATATTTGGGGTTTTTTTCTTGTTGTTATTGCAACAAACTATATCTGCAATATGCAATACCTCCAGATACTTCAATACAGATAAGCTATAAATATATGAAACCAAAGGCAAATTTAATGTAATAAATCATATACCATAAGGAGTAGCTAAGATGCCTAAGACCACATTTGGGGTTCTTTTTATCAATATGCTATTCTTGCACTAGACCCAAACTGAAGTTTCCAATGCCCCGCTTTTTAAAGTTCAACAGTCTTCTTGTTCTCATTATCTTGGAGCTCATTGCCACCATCAAAACTTGTGACCATTATCAGACCCTTTGGACACTCTGTAGCATCTGCTTCAGGAATAGCAGGTCCTTCTGGGGTTTTTTTTCATAATTTTTAGGTCACTTTGGCTTTCTTTGTTTTGCTAATTTCAATTTGAAAGAAGCTGGACAAATCTCAGTCTTGGACCCTTTGCATTCTCCAAAATGCTCTTGGTGAGCTTGTCGTTCTGTGGTTTTATTTCCTACCTTTGTGGGTTAACTCTCAAAAGTACATTTCTTGCTGTAACCTCTCACTTCATTCTTATCACTGCTTACGTCTTTCTGTCTATTCTGTTCCTCCATGAGAAAACAGAGGGGAAGCCTAGGAAATTTACTTATTTCTATTTTTATCATGCAAAGATCATGGGAAAAAAATCCAACTTAAACATAAAAAAAAATAAAATCTGTCCCTCTCCCTCATCGTACCCCAGGGGTAACCAACGCTAACAATTTTGTGAATAGATGACTTTTCAAGGTTCCTTCCAATGTCAGGATTTACAGTGTTGGGGGGAGAAAACAGAAAGGGAAAAAAGGGAAGAAAAGCAAACATTGTTCAAGGAGGATCTCATCACTTAGCCAAGGATTTCCCCAAAGGTGCTCCAGGTCAGAGATGCACACTTTTCAGCTGTCGCTGGTGATTGGAAGAGATTTATTATTCGAGGGGTATAAAAATGTCACCGCACCAGAAGGAGACTGTTGTCTATCTTCTTTGCTTGGAGTTGTAATAAATTAGATCGGGAAGCAGGCTTTCTTGGGATTAACAGTAGATGAACTTTGCCAGCTATGGGGTTTTTAAAAGAAAAAATTAGCTCCTTCATGGTTTCATATATATCATAAAGAAGCTAGCACATCCTGAAGGCTTCCTCTAAAAAAAAAAAGTGATATATGGCAAACTTGAAAGTCAAAATTAAAGGAAAAGGGCCATGTAAACTGACCCTAGGAAATGTGGGAACTATGTCAATTGGCGTTGGGGGGGGGTGGGATGGGGGAGGGTAGATACCACCTTCTTGCTGGTATAATCCTATTTTGCTTCACTCTAACGATAAACTAAGTGTGTTCTGGTTAAATTCAGCTTTGAATAATTCCATGCTGCTGGCCTAATCTCCCCCACTGCTGTGACTGGTTATGGTGTCCTTTTTTTTTCTCTGTCTTCACTCTGGAGTGGCATTGCTTTGTACTAGAAACAATTCCATTGCTCCATCCCTGAGAGGTTGATTTCCGTGCTGAGTGGGTTGTTCTGGGCCTGTCTCTCACATACTTTAGATTTGTGGGCATTTATTTATAAAGTTCTGTGTTATCCTCAGATTAAAACACACACACACACACACACACACACACACACACAGAACGTCATCACAGAATGTCATCACTCATTAGATTTGCAGGCATTTAGAACTTAGGACAGTTTCAAGGCTTTAAGGGGAAAAAAAATGAATTACGTTTGTGACTAGGGCCAAATCTGTAGCCTTAGAGGTGAAAGGCCGGGCTTAACTATGGAACCAAATATACTCTAGGCCAGTAATTCTCAAATTCTTTGGGCTTGGAATCGCTTTATATTATTGAAATTGTGTTTTTATCCTTTTATATTATTAAGCTTGTGTTTATGGGGATTTTAGCTATTGATACTTAGAAATTCAAACTGAGAATTTTTAAAAGTATTAATTAGGGGCTTCCCTGGTGGCACAGTGGTTAGGAATCCGCCTGCCAAGGCAGGGGACATGGGTTCGAGCCCTGGTCTGGGAGGATCCCACATGCCGCGGAGCACCTAAGCCCGTGCGCCACAACTACTGAGGCTGTGCCCTAGAGCCTGTGAGACCCAACGCAGCCAAAAATAAATAAATAAATAAAATAAATTTGTAATGATAATTAAAAAAAGAAAGCCATTGTTTAAAAAAAAAAGTATTAATTAAGAAACAATAAATCCATATGTTAAATGATATATACTATTTTATGAAAAATAACTATATTTTCCAAACCAAAAAAATATTGGTGACTAAAGTGGCATGTTTTACATTTTTGCAAATCTAATATTTATCTGAATAAAAGAGAACTGGATTCTTATATCTGCTTCTGCATTCAATCTGTTGACATATATTGTTTTGGTTGAGATATAGGAATAAAGTTCAGCCTCACATGGATAAATAGTTGGAAAAGAAGTATTTCAAGAGCTTTTTTCAGATACTTGTAGATCTTCTTTGATACTATACCAAAACTTGACACGTGGTGATTCCTAAAGGTTAGGTGTAGTAAGAAATCTGAAACCATATCAATGAGCTTTTCCTACTCTGTTACATTAAAATCCAGTGGTCATCTTGCACTTTGAATGAATTTTTTTTACACGTGTATGATTTTGTAACATTGTATTTGGTCATTTGGGAAACATTGGTTCATTGAATTATGCAAATAGTCGAAGTGTTGACACATTTCATTTTACAGTACCATAAAATGACATTCGTTAATACCAACATCAGTGTCATCAGGAAGGTTTTACATATTGGAAAGCTGCTAAGCTCACAGTGACAGATACAAGTTTTCCAAAGTTCTGCTTTTGGCTTGAAAGCTAGAATTCTGTCATTGGCAACAAACATGACAAATACCGTCAGTTGCTTTCCTTGAAATGACAGTCTGATTTCATTCACGACTTGAGAAAATGTCTGCCAAAAATCCAAGTCCAAGTAATTCTTTCAACTAAAAATAGCGTTCGAGCAAAAACAGAGAAAAAGGGTGTGTCTAGTTCACCTGGCAACTCAGTCCCACGAGTGCTTTCCCTCAACGAGCATCACACCTCCATAGGCTGCAAAGGGTTTTATGTGTCCCTTCTCTCTCATAAAACGGAAAACTTAAAAGAAAAGATGTGCATTCGAGGGTCAAGGTTTAATCAAATTAATCATTTTACTGTTTCATCTTGAGTGAAACTGTTCTGTTTTTGTAACTGTGTGTGACGCTCCCTTCATTCATACAAAAGAAGCTGTACCCACCATTGCTCTTAGATCATCAGTGCAAATGTCAACGAAGTGAAAAAGGGAAATAAAGTGTCAGTATTCTTCAAAATCGTTCTGGTCTTGTGGGCTCCACCCACAAGGATCTCAGATCCCAAAGTCCCAGATTACACTTTGACAACCACAGTGGTGGACAAGCATATGGCCACCATCCCCTTTACCTCGGCACCAGCTGCCCAGACAAAGGGAGGCTTATTGAAGACAGAGACCCCCCCCTTAAACCTACTGGGGCAACGAGGGCTTTGATTTAGTGTGGGGTTTTGCTGGACAAGCATATGTGAACTAGACTTTCTGTCCAGTTGGCTTGAAGGCTTCCCAGTCTTTTCTTTCTTTTATATGTGACTTGAAACTTTTAATGTCACATTTATAGTTGGCTTGACTGCCCCAAACAAAGTGTTGTAAACTTTCCCCACCAATTGGCCATAGCTACAATTGGTGTTTTCACTTTAGAGCTTGAAGAATAGGCATCTTGTGTTCTGGTCCTGATTCGTGAATACAGCAACCGTTCCTCAAGCTCACTTTCCATGTGTGAGAAAAACCTCTTTTGACATTTCTCCCATTTTCAACTATTTCTCAAGACAAGCTGTTAGTCTCTAAGGACACTTGTTGTCTGCCACAAAGTATCCAATTCAAACATTGCATCGTTGTCTCCTTTGTTGAGGTCTGCATTTTGTCTGTCAGGTTTTTTTTTCTTCTTTTCCTTCTGGAGCTGGAAACCAGGCAGTGAGAGGATGACAGGTTCTAAAAGGTCATATTTGAATAAAGAATTGTCTGTGTGCACTTTTCTTCAGAGTTGTGTGTTTTGTGTGTTTTAGTAAAGGGAGCGCTCCTGCTGGCCAGACCTGTCTGAAAGTTCCATTTTCTTTACCACTCAATTTCTCGGCTTTTACATATGAATCCCCTGAATCGATAATAAATTGTGGCAGAAAAAAATAAACGTAGGTCTCTTCTGCACCTTTAACTGTCCAGAGAGAAAAGTTCCTTTATAGGTAAAACGTGCATCTTCTCTGCTGTCCCTTTTCTTTATTAGGAAATGATTTTCAATGTAGTTTATACAAGGTACCACTAAGGCTAATTTTCTTTTTCCTAAAGGAAGAAGTAAAGTAAATAACGAGAAAGAAAAGAATAACCCAGAACACTGATTGGGTTCCAGGGAATGTTACCAGCATCTTGATAGTCAAGAATTTTCAGTTGCGTGTGTGACTGATTATTCAAACCAAGCGCTGCTGTTCGCTCCATACAGTGAGTCTGACTGTATTTTCTGGGTCACCATTGTCAGCAGAGGTTAGTTTAAACCATAGCGGATGCAAGAAACCCTGCGGACTCTCTCTTCACACAACGTCACCGGCTTTGAGAGGTGGGCAAAGTTTTGCTGCTTCAAGGACCAACACCCCCTAAGAAATTTCTGTATTTAACTCTTAGGTTAACGCACGCTCTGTGGGAGAAGGCCATTGTTTCACTCATTTCTTTTGCTTTCCCATCCTTTCATGCTTGTATCAGTTTTCTCATGATTTAAAACAAATGCCCAGAAACCCAACAGTCAAGGCAGAACAATTGCGGGCTTTCAGCGTTCAGAAGGCACCGCGATCGCTGAAATAACGCCGAGTTATTACCAAACAAAAAACAAAACCCCACGCCAAACCATACATATTGACTTTCTCAAGCCACAGGATCAGTCGGAGGTGGCTTGCTTTTTGCTCTGCAGATCACGTGGTCAGGACTGCCTCGCTGCAGATGCTGGATTTTTGTTTTAAAATCTAGTTCTTACTGAGTCCTTCTCTCTCTCTCTCTCTCCCCCTCCCTTCTTCCCTCCCAAAGAGTAATTACAGGCTGCAAAGTAAAAAGCATTAGAACTGTTTACAAAACAGCTCAAAAAGTTTAAAATAATAGGGGCGTGTGTGTTTGTGTAAAACACAATAATGTGGATGGCAGGGGGAAACGGTACACCGTCTTTCTTCATTCGCTGCCCCACGTCACCCTCCAGAATTTAAGGCGCGGAAGGAAGCGATGGAGTCCCTTTCCTTCTGCTTTGCAGTCCTCACACTTCATCCGTGATGCTTACTTTTCTGATACCCGTTTATTGTTGAGCATCAAAATACAGACCCTCAGGTGTGTGGCGACGGAGTGGCTGCTGGAGCGGGCTGCTCTCCGATTAATTTTAGGGCAGTCAAAGTTCCCATACAGATGCTCCCTCATGACATTCAAGAGAAAGATGGTGTTTTTTTGGTTTTTTTAATGAGCCCTTTGCTATCTTTCGGAAGTCCAAGAGACCAGCTTTCAGCAGGTTAGCGTTCTAAAGTGAAAGGGGCATTTTCCAACCCTTTCCAAAGTCTCCTGTGCAGATTTGCAAAGATTTCGCAGTGTTCCCCTCCAGATTTGATTTGATTTGGTTTTTTTTAAGGTGGAAGGGTCGCCTCTAACCTCCAGCCTCAGAGCCCATCAGTCATGTTGCTTTGCAGGTTGAGATCTGCTGCGGCAAAGCCAAACCTCGGTGCTGGCGGCGCTGCACCGGCTCTGAACAGTAGTGAAGCTGGTGCTCACAGTCGGAGGAGGGCTGTGTCCCCTTAGGCGCCGATGCGCTGGGGATGAGGGCTGGGCTGAGGGACCAGCCCAGCCGGGAGGAAGCATCCCTTCGCCCGGTGATTGATGAAGCACAGTTAGGAGCTTTTTGGAGGCTGGGAAAGGTTGTCCTCCCAGCCCCTCACTATGAAGTCTTTGTCAGCAAAAAGAACTCTCCCGGGCAGTGAGTGACTTCATGCAGATGACATATGACAGCTTTGCGTTTCCTTCTGCTTGATAAGTACTCAATATCGTACGCAGGTGAGTTAACGCTCCCCAGATGCAAACACTCCAGTGCACTGTGGTTTCACAGGCACTGCTGGTTCTTCCTTATCAGTCATTTGTTTTCTTGGGGATGTTTACAGTACTATTAAAGTGTGAGCAGGGATGATACCCAGATCACCATATTTATGATTATGAAATGCAGATATTATTCATGTCATTTGTTAGCAGTTCTGAATGTTGTTTCCTTCTGTCTCTCCCTTTTGGAGTACAGATTTTAAAAATTATATCAATATATTTGTATAGATATGATTTATACATTACATTTCTATTTATTATACTTATATATAAATATAATATATAAATCATATCTATACATATATATTTATGCTGTTTCAAGAGACTCTTTCAGCCCAAAACTCTGTCAAAATCCTTGACTGACGTTTCCTTTCGTATATTTTCTCCCCCTTCCAGGACCCCATCTGCAGATGTCCTGAATACCTCTGAGTATAGCAGTTGATTATTCAACCAGGATACCTAATTCAAGGTATTAGCTCTTGTCAGAAAGCTTTTACATCTGAGCTGTGTTGGAAATTCTATTTTGGCAATGAATTTTGAAATCGGAAAAGTTGGAATGAGAATAAAGGACAAAAGTGAATTTGCAAAATAATCGAGCACTTAAAAAAACGACCTGATGCCTGGTAGGGTTTGCCGCTTCTGACTCATGGGCAGCCCTTTCTCTGCCAGTTTTTGTGACAGTTCTTGCTGAGTTGTAGTCCTTTTTCTGCAAGTGTGTCTGGGGTTTGGATTTCATTTTCGTCTCTCGCTCTCCCTTTCTCTCTGACTGCCCAGAGCTGCAGGAACCAGAAGACAGACATTTTGTCAGTTTTGCGACATTGGACCAAGCACCATGAAGTATTCTTGCTGTGCTCTGGTTTTGGCTGTGCTGAGCACACAGCTACTGGGGAGCCTCGGTTCAACCATCAGATCCCCGAGGTTCAGAGGCCGGATACAGCAGGAGCGGAAAAACATCCGACCCAACATCATTCTCGTGCTCACTGATGATCAAGACGTGGAGTTGGGTGAGCACTGGGTTTGTCGCTTGTTGGTCTCTTTCGCTCAAATGATTTGCTGGCTTGCATTATCAGTAACAGTCAGTTAACTTTTGGGGGTTTGACACATAATGGTAGCACCTGAACCAACACCCTAGGTTATAAAATGTACTCGTATTAAATGATAAAGCATTTGGTTTGTGTTTCAACTTGACTCTTCTGATCTTAAGGTTTTGAAGCTGGGTGTGGGCTGGGAGGATGGGAAGATGGCAGGCGAGAGGAAGCACGAAACTGTAGAAGTCAAGGGTTGGATCGTGCGCCTTGGAAAACTCTTGGTCCAGAACTTTTCAAAATATTTGGGCAAATTTGTTTCAAAGAGTATGAGATTATGACTGTAATTCTCTGCCCCGCATATGAGCATAGGTGGATACAAAAAGAACTTGTCGGGGCTTCCCTGGTGGCGCAGTGGTTGAGAGTCCGCCTGCCGAGGCAGGGGACACGGGTTCGTGCCCCGGTCCGGGAAAATCCCACATGCCGCGGAGCGGCTGGGCCTGTGAGCCATGGCCGCTGAGCCTGCGCGTCCGAAGCCTTAAAAAAAAAAAAACTTATCGATGGTCATTATTATTAAGGTGATTCCTTTATTCACAGCTTGTGATTGTTAGGGAATTGAAAGTTACAGTGTTCTGCACATCCTCCCGGTAGTAATTCACTGCTACCATCCTAGATAGGATGCTTTTCTGCAGAATTGGCTCACCTGGGTTAATTCTAGAGCACTTAGAAAGCCTGCCAACATCTGGTGTTGCAGCTGAGTTTCTGTATCACCTGATTTGCTTTCTCACCTTCTCACTTTCTTTAATGGCCCAGCCCTATGGTCTTGCCCATAAGCTTAGGGTCAAGTTCTTCTAGGGTACCTAGGACAAATGAAAAGCTTGCCCTTACAGGTTGTCACCACCACTCATTTCCATTCCTGGACGCAATTCCTTGCTCTCGGGAAATCGCTCAGCTAGGCTTATCCATCACTCTGAACTTGACCGTCGCTAGTAGCTTTTAGACTTCCTGCTAGCAGAGCACCCTGGGCTTCTTTCCAGAGCTCCTCTGGCTAGGGTCTTTGAGGATAAACCCCTCCAGGCTGGAATTTGATCCACAGGGATAGGGACTTTGATTTCCAACTGGAAACCAAACCCTGGAATCCCAAAAAGTCAACTCTTTGGGTTCAGCTGGAAAGAAAGGCACTAAAAGCCAGCAGAGGTAATGATTATTGGACGTGACTTGCAGAGTCTGTTGTCTCTCACTTAACTGCTTATTTTTAAATTTTTATTATTTGGTTACGCCGGGTCTTAGTTGCAGCTGGCGGGCTCCTTAGTTGTGGCACGTGAACTCTTAGTTGCGGCATGCATGTGGGATCTAGTTCCCTGAGCAGGGATTGAACCCTGGCCCCCTGTATTGGGAGCGCAGAGTGTCAACCACTGCGCCACCAGGGAAGTCCCTCTCACTTAATTGCTTAAGCAAGAATTTTCAGGCATCATACCAAAATGAAAAGTCTTGCAGGTATGACTTTAGTATGTATGTGGCTGGTGGTTTAAGTTTTCATTCACCTACAGGGCAAGTAAAGTGAAGACCTTTGAATTCACTTCCCTTAACATCTCTCATATCCATCCTTTTCAATGAAGCCATTCTCTTCTCTCCCAGTTTTTCCCTAACTGGCTGGTCACGTGACCTGTGCCCTCTAGTCTTGGCCCCTCCTACCTATTCTTCATTTCCTGCAAGTATCTGATCAGGTCTCTGCTGCTTAAAACCCTCCACCGGGTTCCTTTACCAAGACGGTGAAGCCCCTCCCCTCTGCAGGCTGATGAGCGCCGGGCATCTGTCCCTACCTATTTCTGTAAGGCTGTTTCCCTTTCCCTCACTTTTGCTCGGTGCTCCATGGAAACAACTTACACTTCCCTGAAGGTGTCTGGTGGTTTCATCTCCCTCACCTATATTTCATGCCTTTGTACATCTCATCCCCTCTGCCCTTTCCCCATTATTCCACCTGGCGAAGCCCTACCTATTCTTCGTGACTCAGTCCAGATGCCTTCCCCTCGGGGGGTCTTCCTTTACCAAAACGATCCTGCTGTCCAGCAGGGTGGAGGGAACTTTCCTTTGCACCACCTGCCTCCAGCGTATGACCCTAAATCCACCATGTGCTTCCATACCTGTCTCTTCCACTTAACTGAGAGCAACTAGAGGGCAGGGTAGTGTTCTATTTATGTTGTAGTCCTGATGCTGGGACTGTGCTGGGAATCTAGTAGATGCTCAGTAAACTGGAAATGGACCCACAGGGGCCTGAAAAGGCTAACACAGTTCCCAGAAATGAATGCAAGTATCCGTCATGATCTACCTCTTCAATATACAACCCTTGTCTTTAAAATAAATTAAGGAATTGTTTGATCAGTGTATTTTTAAGAGTTCAAAATTTCATCCTTATCCTATAGTTAATGAATTCATTCAGTAGATATTTATTAAGCAGTTATTAAACACTGGCTTCTAGTGGAAGCCCATGGATATAATGGTGAAGAGTCGTCGGCCAGGTTCAATCAACCCAGCTCTTTCCTACATGTTTGCCTTGCCTTTACTTCCTTCCTTGATTTCCTACCCAGATACCAGGCTAAGCATTCACTCATTTAATCATCACAGTCGCTCTATGAAGTGGTTACTGTTACTCTCTTCAGTTTATACTTAAGATAAATGAGGCTTAGAGAAGTTGCATAGGCTGTGATGAGCTAGGAAATGGTAAACTCAGGACCTATGTTAGGTCTGGGTCTCCACAGCTACACATTTAACCATGATTCCTTCCCTCAGTCCGTCCCTCAACAAATATTTATTGAGCCCTTCCTAAAACAACCTGTAGGTACATGGTCACGCCCTAGGTTCCGAGATAACAGCTAAGATGGGTCTTGTTATCCTACTGGCAGAACAAGTTGATGATGAACCACTGTGAACCATGGATACAAATTTAGAGAAGACTTCTTTTCTCAGCAGAAAAATTATGTTCTTGGTAGTGGGTACAGTTTGATGGAGACTTTTGCCTGGCCGATTGTAACGCTCTCATAATCTTTCTTGACACTTAACTGCTCTAGACTTTAGTTGGCTTTTGTGCTTTTTTAATCATCTTAACCAATTTTTTTTTCTTTTGGCTGCATTCCATCTTCGTTGCTGCGCGCGGGCTTTCTGTAGTTGTGGCGAGTGGGGGCTACTCTTTGTTACAGTGGGCGGGCTTCTCATCGCGGTGGCTTCTCTTGTTGCGGAGCACGGGCTCTAGGCGCGCGGGCTTCAGTAGTTGCAACACGCAGGCTCAGTAGTTGTGGCACACGGGCTTAGTTGCTCTGCGGCATGTGGGGTCTTCCTGGACCAGGGATCGAACTCGTTTCCTCTGCATTGGCAGGCAGACTCTTAACCACTGTGCTACCAGGGAAGTCCTCCTCTTAACCATTTTCAAGTGTACAATTCAATAGTGTTAAGTACATTCACATTGTTGTGCAACCAATCTCCAAAACTCTTTTCATTCTATAAAATTAAAACTCTATACCTATTAAGCAGTAACTCCCTAAACCCCCAGCCCTTGGCAACCACCATTCTACTTTCTGTCTCTATGAACTTGACTGCTCTGCGTACTTCATATAAGTGGAATCATACAGTATTTGTCTTTTTGTGATTGGCTTATTTCCCTTAGCATAATGTCCTTCCTCACTGTTCATCTGTGTTGTAGCATGTCTCAGAATTTCCTTCCTTTTGAAGGTTAAATAATATTCCATTATATGTATATCCACCCTATGTCTATCCATTGATCTCTTGTTAGACATTAGTGTTGCTTCTGCTTTTTGATTATTGTGAATAATGCTACTATGAACATAGGTGTATAAATGTCTCTTTGAGACGCTGCTTTCAATTCTTTGGGGGTATATACCCAGAAATGGAGTTGCTAGATCAATAGGTAATTCTATTTTTAATTTTTTGAGGAACTGCAATACTGTTTTCATAGCGACTGCACCATGGTCCATTCCCACCAACAGTACATAAGGGTTCCAGTTTCTCCACATTCTTGACAATATTTGCCGTTGGCTGGTTTTTTGATAATAGCCATCCTAATGGGTGTGAGATGTTCTCTAATTGTGGTTTTGACATGGTTTGTTTTGGTTTGATTTTTTACTTACATGTGATTATGTTTGCCAAATATTGAATAAATCTTCACCTAAGCAGAACTTTTGCACCTGTAACACTGCAGGCGTTTTGGCTTCTGTGCTTCCAGAAGGATATAACAGACTCAGAAAAGGCTTAGGAAAACAGCTACAAAAATTGTAATAGAATACTTTTCCTTCTGGAAAAGAATAAAATAATTGTATCTCTTTGTCTGGAAAGACAAAGGCTAAGAAGGATTGTAATCCAAGTTTATGAAACAAGCTGGGAAGGAAAGCTCTTATTAAGTAGGACTGGGGCCCCTCCCTCAACTTTGAGGACAAATAAAGTAAACTAGTCCTTTGTGAAAGGAGTGAAACACATGAGGCATTTACTAATGAAAGTGCTAGAACCTCATATGCGGATAACACTTTATCTTTTTCCAAAGAACATTTATTCTCATTATTGCATTTTACTGTCATTCCACCCAAGTTGGGTGGGTAGGACAGAGATCATTATCCCAGGAGGACACTTGATCCATGGAAAGATTAAGTAATTTAACCAGCGGTCCCTGTACTTCTGGATTTGCTTTTTCCACAACTTGAGAAGTGGTTCAGGTTATGCCTCTACCCGTAAATAGTTCAGGTTTTTAGGCGAAGTTAATGGGTGGAGATTTACACCTTTTTTAAAAAAATTGAAGCATAGTTAGTTTACAATATTCTGTTAGTTTCAGCTGTACAGCAAAGTGATTCAGTTATACATACATATATATCTATTTTTTTCAGATTCTTTTCCCTTATAGGTTATTACAAAATATTGAGTATAGTTCCCTGTGCTATACAGTAGGTCCTTGTTAGCTATCTTTTTTTTTTTTTTTTTTTTTTTTTTGCGGTACACGGGCCTCTCACTGTTGTGGGCTCTCCGGTTGCAGAACACAGGCTCCGGACGCGCAGGCTCAGCGGCCACGGCTCACGGGCCCAGCTGCTCTGCGGCACGTGGGATCCTCCCGGACCGGGGCACGAACACATCAGCAGGTGGACTCTCAACCACTGTGCCACCAGGGAAGCCCCTATCTATTTTATATATAGTAGTGTGTATATGTTAATCCCAAACTCCTAATTTATCCCTCCCCCTCCTTTCCTCTTTGGTAACCATGTTTGTTTTCTATGTCTGTGAGTCCATTTCTGTTTTGTAAATAAGATCATTTGTATCATATTTGAGATTACACGTATAAGTGATATCATGATATTTGTCTTTCTCTGCCTGACTTACTTCACTTAGTATGATAATCTCTAGGTCCATCCATGTTGCTGCAAATGGCATTATTTCATTCTTTCTTATGACTGAGAATATTCCATTGTATATATATGTACCACATCTTCCTTTTTAAAAATAATGTATGATTGATTTTATTTTTTGTTTTTGGCCATGCCACATGGCTCGTGGGATCTTAGTTCCCCAACCAGGGACTGAACCTGCGCCCTTCGCAGTGAAAGCATGGAGTCCTAACCACTGGACTGCCAGGGAATTCCCAGTACCACATTTTCTTAATTCAGTTGTCTGTTGATGGGCACTTAGGTTGCTTCCATGTCTTGGCTATTGTAAATAATGCTGCTATGAACATTGGGGTACATGTATATTTTCGAATTATGGGGTATTTTTAAGCTAGAAAAACACAAATGGACATGATTAACATGAAGTTTGGGATGATGGCTACCATCTGGGAAGGAGTGGTAACCAAGTACATCAGCAGTATTCATATTTCATTTTAAAATTGAAAATATGTATCTGAAGAAACTGTGATCAAATGCTAAGCTTTGACAAAGCTAGGAGACATGTCATTTATTCTGTTTTTCCCTGCACTTGAAAATATTTTACAAATCAAAAAGAAGAAAATCAGAAATGCTCGTGGGACTCCCCTAACTTTCTGAGACTAGAGTCAAAGAGATTAGGCTCTAAATCTTTCCCAAATGGTCCCTGGGTGCCACTCTGAGAAACAAAATAATGAGCTGATTAGAACATTGATCTGGTTCAATGTGGCATTTCTTAAATTCTTAGGAAATTGGACTGGTGCTAACATCTCAGTAACGCTGACCCAATGCTTCTCTTAGATCATAAGGAGAATTAAGAAATCTTAAATGCATGGAAACACTTTGTCTAAAGCAGAGGTCACAAATGGGATCTACAGTCCAGAGCTAGCCCACAGATGTGTTTTGCTTGACCAGCACACTTTTTAAAACCAAGGCAACATTTTAAAAGATCAGATGATTTTACATGAAAAGAAAAGAAATCCAGATTCCGACTTTTCTTGAAAGTTCAGAAGAAGGGCTTACATTCCCATGAGGCAGCCATCAGTTAAATGCTTGAAGGGGAGTCAAAGCTGCCCCCATTAGGTGGGGCGTGTCCTCCCGAGACCCTCACGGTCCCCACCACTCTCCACTGCTCCCCAACACTTAGGCCAAGGATCACTTGTTATTCGCCATCATGCCCATCCTGCCGATTTTCTTATAGTCAGGGGAAGGTTCTGTATACTCACATCTCTATCAAACATAGAAAACTGGAAAGACGAAAGCTCTGTGATTTTTCTTGTACCTGCCTACCTTCTCTGTCTAGCCTGTAGGCGTTTTTACTTCCATTCCCCTAAAAAACTAGTCCCCACTTTTAATGGCCTTTAGCTCTTTAGGGGAAAAAATAATGAGTCCTAGTGACCTAGAAACATGCCAGACAGATTTATTATCTGCTTCTTGGTCCCTTCTTCCCCCAACTTGTTTTCCCTCCTCTGGTTTTAGCTGAAACATCTGTTTTTTCTTTCCTACCAACTTCACAGTTTCGGTAGAAAAAGGTATACTGTGTGATCATGTTATCTTTTTAATGCTTTCAGAATTAAAATTTTCAATAGACCAATAAAGCCATTTTTAATATGGGAACTATCACTGTTTAAGTTTCCATACTTAACTGTTGGCATAGGAAAATAGCAGGGGTGTGCTTCAGCACAGGTCATTTATATATTTAAATCATTAACCTTACCCCATCATAAAACAATGGCGTCCAGAAACAACCCTGCACAGTTAATGAGTTGTGTTTGCTTGTCGTTATCATTCATCAAACCATGAATTGTTGCGATTCACACTGAGGTGTGTCGCTCTGTGAAGCCAGGTGTGCGTGAATACCGCATATCTGGGACTTCCTTAAAGGATGACGATGACAAAATTTATTATTGAATTTCTGGTTTTGTGAGTTTTTCTGGACATGATGAACAGCCTCGATGAAAATGTTAATGCTTGATAGTATGAAATATTGAATAATCAAATGCTCAGATATTTGAATCAGGAAAGGCAAAGCTTTGTTGTAAAGTTTAACATGTACGTGAAGTAATCCAGGCTCTCTGTGATTTTGGTAAAGTCAGTCCAATTAGTGGGACATTTTCTCCCTCCTGACCTTTTTCCACACACGTGATTTGGGAATACATGAGTTGAAGCCTGTAGAATGATTTAAATTCCTGGCTATGTCTCTGTCTACTCCCAGGAACCTAGCACATACCCCCTCAAAGGACCATTCGTGGAGCCTTGATTTTTAACTCCACCAGAATTGCAAACCTGGCGGATCTTGCAGGATTCCCAAAGAGTGCCACTTCTCCTGACACCGAGCAGTGTCTCGGTCACCGCTGAGCTGTCCGAGCATCCCCACCCCTGCAAGAGCGAATGGCAGAAGTCCTCAGTTCCAGCCTGGAGCTCTGGTGCTGGGACAGCTTTTCTTGGCAGCCCCAAGATTCAGCTGTGGCCTGGACCTTCCCTGTCCTCAAGCCAGCCCAGTCAGCAGTGCCCCCATGCCAGCTACTGGACTTAATTACGGTCACTTCGTAACATCCCTGTCAGGCTTCCACCTCCCAGGACAATTTTAAATGATAATGAAGTCAGGCTTCTTGCTTAAGAGGGGCATGGGGAACAGTGTGTGATGGGTGGAGGGGAACTGATATGTGATGGGTGGAGGGGAACTGATGTCTCTAAGCCAGCATTAACATTTTATGTCTTGAAGCGTCGACAAAGCAGTTGACCTCTGTCTCAGTCCGTGACGACTGCTCTAACCAAATACCATAGACTGGGTGGCTTAGTGACTTCTAAACAACAGGTGTTTATCAGGTAATTACTTCTCACAGCTCGGGAGGCTGAAAACTCCAAGATCGAGGCTCCAGGAGATTCGGTGTGTGGTGAGGACCCACTTCCTGGTTCATAGGTGGCTGTCTTGTCACCGTGTCCTCACATGGAGAAAGGGGCAAGGGAACCCTCTGTGGCCCCTTTTATGAGGGGCTGATCCCATTCATGAGGGCTCCACCCTCATGACCTAATCACCTCCCAAAGCTCCACCTCCTAATACCATCACCTTGGGTGTTAGGTTTCAACCTATACATTTTGGAAGGACACGAAAGTTCAGTCTATCGCAACCTCTGTATTCTTACCTTAGCTTTGGAATTCAGATGTGATTACAGATAGGGAGATGGAAAATGCAAGAATAAAGGAAACACGTTGGGGCTGAGGTGATCACAAATTAAAATCAGCTCACGCCATTTGCTCGACAGCCCTGCTAACTAGTCCGAGGAGCTATTATTAGCTGCATTTTACATCTGAGAAAAAAGAGGGTAAAGGGCTTGTTCAAGCTCAAGCTCATCTGTGACAAACACCCAGGTGTTCCCCCCCAAGTCCACATCCAGGGATCTTTCTCTCCTCGTGCTCACCCTCCTAAGCCCTGCTGTGGGAATCTTGGTATGATTCTTTGGCCTTAAGCTTCATGTCATGCCTATGAACTAATTGTTCCGATAACTAAGAATCAACACGATTTGCATTTTAGGCACCAAAGGCCTGAAACCCAAAGAAGTGGGGAGCTTCAGCTTAAAACAAAACTGAGTCCTTCCAGCTATAGGACAAGACATGGTCCCAGCCACTGCTCTCCAGCTGGAGATGCAGAATTATGAGTTGCTTCTTGCAGAATAGTGTTTGGTAGTTTCCCAATGAAATATCAATGGTGCAATCGTAGTGGTTGTAGAAGCAGGATGAGGCAGTGTTGTTGGCTAACATGAATCACTGCACAGCCATAAAAGAGAAGAAGGAGTTTTCGCTTACCTTGTTGGAGTGCAGTGACGCGGCAGAGGGAAGAGGTATATGATTCCTGTGCTCCATCATCTGTGTCTACGCAGGGAATCCGAGATCAGAGGCAGCAGTGAACACCAGTGTGACTGTCGGCTTCTGAAGACAGACACGCCTGCAGCCCACTCACCTCGACCTGGGCTCGGGCTACTTTAATCACTTCAGCCCCTAAGAGGGCAGGAGACAGGCTTCAGTGTCTGTTAGCATCTCCCCTAAGAGGCCGGATGAAGCGAGATATGAGATTACAGAAAATGAGACATATCCTGACTCCAAGCAGACATCATTTCTGTGTCTCAGTCTTGAGAACGTCAGGGTCACAGCCGGGACTCAGCCTAGACGCAGCTTAAGAGCGTGGTCCCTGAGCAGACTGCCCGCCTTTGCATCCGGGCTCTACTGCTTAGGGTCTGTGTGGCCCTAAGCACGTTGTTTAACCCTTTTTCTCCTCAGCTTTATCATCCTTGATGTGAGAATAATAAATAGAAACACCTGTATGGAAGGCTATTGTCCGGGTTCGATGAGTTGCTACACGGGAAGCACTTAGAAGTGGGCGTAAAGTAGAAAATCCGTGAGAGTAAAAGCATGAAATCGGTGTTTCCTCTTCCGCTCTGCCCACCTTACAGCCTCGGAAGCGGTCTGAGCCACTTAGATCACTTAAAATGAAGCACCCACTGAAGTCTCTTCCAGCTCGAGGCTTCCCTGGTTCCGTGTCTGGCCTCGAATAGGTCTCCAGGAGTGGGGAGGGGCCGCGCCAGCGTCCTCAGCGAGCTTGTTAGAAATGCAAATTCTCTGGTCCTTCCCGGGTCTTACTTAAATCAGCATCTCAGGGTGGACCCAGAAGTCTAGGATTTAACATGGGCTCCAGGTGATTTTTAACGTTGGAGAAGGCTTGTCTCAGAACCTTCTCCTTACTGAGAAACGTGAAGCCACATTCAAGAACCTCACATCCGGGAACCCCGCCCGTGGTGCTACCGTGGTCACAGTACCTGCAGGGACCACATGTCTTCATTGTTCCCTTTGACGTGTGGGCCGGTTGGAAGCAGAGCATTTGGAGGGATTTTTTAGTTCCTTGGTACAACCAGCTCAGTCAATGAAGAAAAGAGAGATATTTAGAATGAGAGGAGAGTCCTGGCTGGGGCAATTATGATGCAAGGGGCTGAGTTTTAGTCCCCAGTTTGTAGATTATTTGACCTTAGATCAGATTTTCACCTCCCATCCTGTGCTGCGGTCCAAATAAGTCTGTAAACTGGAGGTTGCAGCTTTGTGATTCGGGACCTTGGAGGATGGCCTCCAGCTTCATTTTTTTTTTTTTTTTAATTTGAGTCCAGCTAGGCTCATAAGGGAACTCTGAGAAGTCATTCTTTGACATAAAAAGACTATTAAGCAATAAAAATTGATCAACAGTGTTTGCTGAGTTTTCCCAAAATTCAAGCTATTACCGTAAGTAATCACTGCAGTTTTCTAAAGAGGAAAGAGTAACAAGGGAGTGGACTTTGGCATCAACCTCGAACTCTCTCCCCACTCCTGCGTCTCATTTCATGTATTTTCTCCAGGCTCTTTCCCCCTGTGTGATCAACCAACACAAATATAAAACACAACATTTCTAAAATGCACTTCTTTGATCTTCTGTAGGACATATTTCTTGTTACTTCTTGAGTAACAGTGAAACCATTACTTTTCCAGTTTTCTTCCCGGGCTGAAAACTGTGAGTCAACTCACAGCCTTCTGATGCATTACAACATCTCCTGGGTCTGCATCTTAAGAGTCCTTCTATTTTAAAGGCACAGCCCAGTTCAGGTTCTTACCACCCCATGGCTGGGTGGGTTCAGCAGCCTTTTGGCCGTACCCTTGATGGGCCAGCCTATTCCCCACCTACCCCACAATGCACATACTTCCATTGCCATGGCAACACCTCTCAAAGACTTCTTTCTTATCATGTCCTTCATGCCTTTGACAAAGAACTTGCTCTGCCGTCATTTTGTCTATTCTGTCAAATCCAAATATCTCTGCCCAGCCTCCAAGCTATTGGCTAAATCTGCCACCCATTTCATGAAGAGAAGTCTTCATATTCGATTTCATTCCAGAAAATCCACGTGCCATTTTCATCACTCCACTTACTTCTTCCCACCTCCAGTGCACCGTGCATACCACCTTCCCCATGCTACCCACAATACACTTCGCCCATCCCATGTTTTTCTTCCTCCTTTCCTCCCATTTGTCCTCATCTCCTGTGGCAGAGCTCTTATTAAACATTGCCTCTGGTCCCCGCTGTCTTTATAGGTCCTGCTACTGCTATATCCACACTCACGTCTACCTTGCTTTGCAGATATCCCTAAGCAATTTTCATATGTAAATTCTCATCTGGTTATTTACTGCTGAAGATCAGAGGCAGCAGAGAATTTTCCATTTCTTTTGTAAACGCTACACTTTGGGGGATCAGTCCAGAGAGCTGAGGTCAATAGAATGAATGCTCAGCATGAAGTGGGTGCTCACTACATGTTATCCACTGATGGCAAAAAGGTTGCTTGATCCTCTGAATACAACCAGGGGAGAAAAAGCAGTTAGGAATCCTCCTAACTGAAGCATATTTCAGGGAGCTCTAAGGAGACCCAATTAGAAACCATCTCTTCTGTTTTCATGTGAATGGTAAGAGCTCGTATGTGAAAAAAAACTGTGGTTTTTGGATGGCTGCACGCTTCTTTTCTGCTCTGAATGCTTGCCTGGTTTGCATTACGATTTCCTTCCTTGTTGGAAAGCTACATAGACTTTCTCCCTTTCTTTGGAAGAAGTAGGACCTGTTGGAAATGTGAGGCTCCAGGATTGAAATGCAATGGCCTTGGCTGTAGTGCTCTGTAGTGCATTTCTTGACAGGTCCTGAAAAGACGATTGAATTCTGGCCTGAGCTTTTTTTTTCCTGCAGTATTTGGATGGGTTTCAGCTTCCATGTTTGGCTGGATAATCGAAATAGGTTTTTTTTTCCTTCCTCAGCAATCGTATGTACAATTTCATCCTTTACAGTTCAAATGGCACGCTTCACTACTACGCAGATACTTTTGAATGTGACAGAATCATAGCTCTTTCACAAACAAACAACCCATCTTTTGAAATGACGTGGAAACAGGTGAAAACATAAACTGGTCGTACTATCCTGGTAGAAAAACTGGCAGGTATGTGGTGAGTTTGCTAGAGGATACGAACTTACATTGAAGATCTTTTTTTAATTAAACACAGGCATTTTGTAAACCAAAACCACAATGAGGTATCACCTCACACCGGTCAGAATGGTCGTCATCAAAAAATCTACAAACAATAAATGCTAGAGAGGGTGTGGAGGATAGGGAACCCTCTTGCACTGTCGGTGGGAATGTAAATTGATACAGCCACTATGGAGAACAGTATGGAGGTTCCTTAAAAAACTAAAAATAGAACTACCATATGACCCAGCAATCCCACTCCTGGGCACATACCCTGAGAAAACCATAATTCAAAAAGACACATGCACCCCAATGTTCATTGCAGCAGTATTTACGATAGCCAGGACATGGAAGCTACCTAAATGTCCATCGACAGATGAATGGATAAAGAAGATGTGGCACATATATACCATGGAGTATTATTCAGCCATAAAAAGGAACGAAACTGGGTCATTTGTAGAGACGTGGAGGGACCTAGAGTCTGTCATACAGAGTGAAGTTAGTCAAAAAGAGAAAAACAAATATCGTATATTAACGCATATATGTGGAATCTAGAAAAATGGTGCACATGAACCAATTTTCAGCACAGGAACAGAGACACAGACAGAAGACAGACGTGTGGACACAGGGGAGGAAGGGGGGGTGGGATGAACTGGGAGATTCGGATCCACATATATACACTACCATGTGTCAAATCGATACCTAGTGGGAACCTGCTGTACAGCACAGGGAACTCTACTCAATGATCCGTGGTGACCTAAATGGGTGGGATGGGGGGGTGGGAGGGAGGTCAAGAGGGAGGGAACACATGTAGACATATAGTTGATTCACTTCGTTGTACAGCAGAAACTAACACAGCATTGTAAAGCAACTTTACCCCAGTTTAAAAAAAAACAGGCATTTTGGAAGGACTTTAACTTAATTGGAAAACTTCTCCCCTCTTTTATTTCATACGATGAAAACATTCTATCTCGTCATCTCTGCAATGTCTGTGGCATGGTGCGAGTGTGGTGGGCTAGGAGTTTTGATGCTCTGTTTTGATGCTCTCTGATAATCTTCAAAGGGCTGCTGGCCTTGGAATCTGCTCCGTCTCTAAAATTCTAGCTTTAGTGATCAGATAAACCTGCTTTTCTTTTTCCTTTGTGATCAAGGAGGGGAGAAGCTGAAATGTGTTTTTATTCTGCAAAATATTTGAGATGGCAGAATCCCAAACGTTGCATTTTGTTCTAGAAACGAGAGCTCGTCAAATGATAGACTCCTTCAGGCTAAGGCAGAGAAATCAACAAGGCAGGGGGAACAGAGCCCCTGAGTGACGTGACATCGGTGGGTGATCGTGTGGTGCTGTCTGCTAACAACGCTGGCATTGTGCCTTCCAGGGTCCCTGCAAGTCATGAACAAAACCAGAAAGATTATGGAGCGCGAGGGGGCCACCTTCACCAACGCCTTCGTGACGACGCCCATGTGCTGCCCATCCCGCTCGTCTATGCTCACGGGCAAGTACGTGCACAACCACAACACCTACACCAACAATGAGAACTGCTCCTCGCCCCCCTGGCAGGCAGTGCACGAGCCGCGGACTTTTGCTGTCTATCTGAACAGCACCGGCTACAGAACAGGTAAAGGGGGAGCTTTCCAGCCCGTGAACCTCTGGTAGCGCACCTCTGGAAGATGCACTGTATGGTGAAATCTATGAAGTTCCAATCAGTCCCTAAGCGGAAGGAGCCGAGGCTTGTGTCTCTCAGCATCCTCTACTTTTCCCTCTGGTTAACGTCCCAGAGAGAGGTCCCTTAGAGAAAAGTCAGTGATTCTCAGCAGACACGTTAAGAAAGTGTTGTCCCCATCAGAGCAACCGGCAATTGGAATTTTCCAGGAGAACCTGCAACAGAAGAGTTTTCATCCCATGAACGTGCTTACCTCAACGCTCCAAACCTCCAGGCATCCCAGCGCAGCTTGAGGCTTGTCTTAAATGTTGGCAAATTCTTGCCCATTGGGTGAGAAATCATCAAGCGCTTTGAAATTGCTTAGCACCTACCCCAGGATCTGGGACACGATAGATTATCAAAATTGTTTACTGAATTCGGACGTAACTGAAAGAAATCATCCAGTGAGGTGTACCTTATTCATTCATCTATTTATTTACTCATAATTAATAGGATTGGGAGTTTCTTTAGCTTAGTTTTGGTGACTTCTAGATCTCAAGTGTTCGCCCCCATCTCCCAGGAAAGGAGGGCATCCCAATTGCTACATCTTCTATCACTGTTTAACCTACATAGATGAGCAGTTTGGTTAGTTGGTCTTTTGCAAACTGGGGACCTCCTTCCAGAGAGGTTATGAACATCATACCAGTGTAAGAAAGAAGCAAGGCTCCTTCCTGTCAGGTTGCCCCCAAAACCTTTATTCTCCTAGCGTTTATATGCTCTCCTTGGGTTTTCTGAGCATTTCTTTATGAAAAGAAGCAAAGATATTGATTGAAGGGCTGTGATGAAAAATAATTTTTTCAGAACCAACTAGACGTATTCATAAGAATTAAGGGTGTCATAATTAAAACTTGTTGAAAAAGATTTTCAGGTCTGCAGATTCTCTATTCTGAAGATTTAAAAGGAAAGGATATCAGATAAATGTATTCTCTCAAATCTCTTTTAAAAATGAAATTAACCTTTTCCACTGGACTTAGGAAATATGTGGCCATTTGCTTCTTCGCAGAGCGCCTTGCGCGCACTTAATACTTGTTATTTATGGATGAAAATATTGATTGTGGGTGTGATAGCACTGTCATCCACAGGCATTCAAGAGCTCCACTCACAGAAGAAACTCCTCCCATGAGCCTCAAGCGTGTTTGCTTACGCTTCAGAAAGAAACTAGGTTACTCAAAGTGCCCTATCCTGAGTGTGTTTTCCCACATAAGTGATTTAAGTTTATAGCACCTTTCACCTGCGAACTCTAAAGCAATTTGCAAATCTATCAAACATCCCTGTAGGGTTCATAAACAGCAAATGTACTTAGCTCCATTTTATAACTGATGTGGGAATTTCAAATACTGTGTGATGACCAGCTCAGAAGCAAAATCAGAAATGGTCCCCTGATGCCTGATTCCTGATTTTGACCACCAAATTGTGTTTCGTTTGCGGGAAGCATTGTACGAAATCAGTGCCTTTCAACTCCCAGGCTCCCTTATAATTTAATTCCTAGTAGCAGACATAGAGAGATGGAGAGAATTGGAACTTAGGGAATTAGAACTCTCACTGTATCCAGACCGGTGTGGATGGTGTCCATCCTAGAAATGGAGATGCTGGTGACACAGAGAACCCTGCCCAGAACTTAGAACTGTCGATTAGGACTTGCTAATTCATTTCAGGGCTAAATCAAGAAAGGGCAAAAAGAAGATAATAAGTTCTGGAGAGATAGTGAACAGCAGTGTGGCTATAGTTGACAGTATTATATTGTGTACTTGAAATTTGCTAAAAGGCTAGATCTTGAATGTTCTCACCACAAAGAAAAAACTGGAAACTAGCAAAGATGTGAAGTGATGGATATGTTGATTGGCTTGGCAGTGGTTAATATTTCACAATTTCTATGTATAGCGGACCATCAGGCTGTAAACCTTACAATTTTTTTTTAAGATTTATTTATTTATTTTTGGCCACATCGGGTCTTAGCTGCGGCTCGCAGGCTTCTCTCTAGTTGTGACGCGCAGGTTCCAGGGTGCGTGGGCTCTGTAGTTGTGGCGCCCGGCTTCCAGAGCACGACGGCTCTGTAGTTTGCGGCATGCAGACTCTCTGGTTGAGGCACCCGAGCTCAGTAGTTGTGGTGCGCGGGCTTAGATGCTCCGCGGCATGTGAGATCTTAGTTCCCCGACCAGGGATCGAACCCACGTCCCCTGCATTGGAAGGCGGATTCTTTGCCACTGGACCACCAGGGAAGTCCCACCTTACAATTTTTTTTTAAGTTAACATCTTTATTGGAGTATAATTGCTTACAATTTTTGATTGTCAATTATATCTCAGTAAAGCTGGGCAGCGGGGAAGAAAGGGGAAAAAAGGGAAATTGATATTTGACGCTTGCTTCCTCTGTACCAGGCACTTTAGCTAAGTTTTCTCTCCTAATTCTTCCGGAAACTTTGAAAGAATTTGCCCATATTGCCAGTGAAGAAACCGAAACTCAGGAGGGTTTATCTGAGGTCACAAGCTAGTCAGTGACAGACTGAATCCAGCACACCTGACTCCAACATCTTTCCTCTTTCTTTATTTCTTTACATATATTTCTATCAGGCTTCATTCCGAAGTGCCTGGCAGAGACACATAAAACATAAGATACAGAGCAGTAAGGACACTGTCGAATGGAAACGAAGGGTAGAGCCAGTTAAAATCAAGGCAAAGGTTAATATGCAAACTGCAGGCATACCACGGAGTTGTAGAGAAAGGCTGCATATTTGGAGCTAACTTCCAGATGGCAAAAGCAAAAATGGAAATGCCATCCATTACACAGCTCACTGGGTCACCAAGAAAAAACAAATCTTGCTTCTAAGAAGTGGAGTGTACTCTGGTACTTGTTTCAATTATCCTATGCTGCGTCCACCCTACAAGAGCTTGAATAAAACTCAGAGGTAATTTAGTTTTTCAATTCCTTTGTTCTCAGACGAACAAATTTAGACCTACAAGATTAAGGTGACTTGCTGAAGTGACACATCTGATGTTCTAACAGGAAGAGTGGGCAACAGGACTTTGGTCTTCAGGCCTCTTTCCAGTATGCTACCCTAACCTAATGGGTTAGGTCTAGGATGAAGCTGCAGACCATCAGGCTTTCCCGGGGACAACTGTCAGTCCTTTGGTGCAGCCCTGTAGCCTGCTTCAATCAGTTGTCTTCTTCAGGGAGAGGAGATTTGCTCCTGGAAACTAACTCAGATTCTGAAGCCAACCTTCTTCCCAGGGGTCTAGACACTTAGGTAATAATGGAATTTATAGTGAGTCATCCTGTAAAGTAAAAGGAATTCTTTAAGGGAAACGGGACTTTTCCAAACACTTAGGGCTCGTCCAAACACTTAGCTATGAATAGAAAACGGATGATATACACTCAGGAAAATAAATTTTGATGTGCCCATTAGTAAATCAGAAAAATTAAAAATTGGAAGACTAAAATGGCAGTGATAATGAGCTACATAATTTAAATTCATCTTTGATGGGAAAATACTGACACGTCTCAGACTATTAGGAAGTAGAGATGTCTCTGTGACAATAATTATCGATCCAACCAGGGACAGAGACCCATTTGAAAATCCACAGATAAGCACATCAGGATGACAGACATCTTAGGAAGTTAAGAGAATTGGTGAGTAGGTATTAAACCAGCATATTTATGAGCCACTAAACTAGTTGGGGAGGTGGGAGGAGCCAATATATAACGATTTTAATGTTTTCCTAATAATGCATACGTTATTTGGAACATTTAGCTGAGAACCTAAGAAAAATAATGACGGAAACTGAACTATATATTATACATAAATACCCATCTAGAGAAAAGCACAAAGCAGCAATCAGTTTTATGAAGAGCAACTCAGAGAAGACAAATTACTAAGAGGCTTATTTTGGGAGGCATCCAGAATACATGGATTGAAATGAATTGAATTGATCCAATATTGTATTTACCATTGTGTGACATGATTTTTCTTTTTCAGAACCAAGGCGTATTTTTGGACTGGCTGTAACTTAAATTTTTCTAACTTTACTCATGGAAAATATGAGTCTACAACAGCTTAAGTGTTTAAGAAGGGAAAATACAGTAACGTGTCTATTGCATTTTATGTTCTAAGTATAGTGGGAATGATACTGGATTATCTATCATAAAAAGGAAAATTCTGCCTATCTGCTCAAAAAAGTTTTAGTTTAAATTTCTTGTGAGGGTATAGACATGAATGTAAAACCTGGCATAAATGTTAAGGTAAGAGTAATAACCCATGGTTTTTTTTAACATCTTTATTGGCGTATAATTGCTTTACAATGATGTGTTAGTTTCTGCTGTATAACAAAGTGAATCAGCTATACATATACATATATCGCCATATCTCCTCCCTCTTGCGTCTCCCTCCCACCCTCCCTATCCCACCCCTCTAGGTGGACACAAAGCACCGAGCTGATCTCCCTGTGCTCTGCGGCTGCTTCCCACTCGCTATCCATTTGACATTTGGTAGTATATAATAATCCGTATTTGAGAGGTAGCATCAAGTGTTAGAAAAAAACCCTGAACCGAATGGTGGAGAATTAGAGTCACATCCTTACTCTGCCTTAAACTTGTTTTGAGAACTTGTCCAGCCCAGTTTTCCAACCTATATAATGCAGAGATTTTTTTCCTGTCCAAAACTATTATATATTGTAATTTTTGCTATCACTGTAATCATATTAATTCCTTTAAAAATGGTAGTGTTCAAATTATAATCATAATACAGGATATATAAAATCACATGTGAATGAAATTTTAGTCCTACTAATTCTTCTTCATATCACTGGGGTGAAAGGGCCAATATTTAATAGAGACCCGCAATAAAAATTTTTGGAGAGAATTCTTTTTGTGACAAAACAATGTAGACAAGTTAATCAATTTTCTAGTTTCGTGTCTTTTTACAGTACAAAATTTATTTATGTTACTTATAGCAAGTATATTTATTTATTCTCTGAGATGTTTTAAAATGTAGAGTTCACTAAAAGTGAGACAAAGTAATATTCTTATCTTTATGAATTATGGCATTATTGATTTTTGTTAAGTACACAAACATAAGATATAGCGTACCATAGTATGCTATTTATTGAGCCACGCTATGCTTAGAACTATACTAGACATTGGTGTATGAAGAGCTATAAAGTAAGATTCCTGTCTCTGCTACACTTACAGTCTAGTTGGGGAAGCCAGACTCACGTGCACGAGGTCACCTAAGAGTATATCATAATTTTAACTTGGTTCAAAATTATGTAAATTTTTAGTTACTACCAGTGAAGTCCTGCCACCCCAAATCTAATAATACATGGAATAAAAGCTCATTTAGTATATCACTTGTTATAGTCGATAAGATTTGACTTCCCTACAGCATCAGAAATCTTTTGTCTATGTGCGTACTATCGCCGACATAAAAATAAATGTTTTTGCCTCAAATGGTTCAAGGGAATTTTTCTAAGTATTATGTAATAGGTAGTCCCGGACAGAAGTTGCATGGCCTAAAGTCAACAATCATTATAATCAGGTCTTCCTGATCATTCTCCCTGTCACCCAACAACCCCCTGCCACCTTCTTAAACAGCTGTGAAGGGAAGTGTTTAATGGCCCAGAGAAAAGAATGATACAGAAGGAGGGGTCGGTGGTGTGTTAGTGACATATTCAGACAGTTAGTTAAGTTGGGTTGAATTGCCAGTGGCAAAGGATAGAAAAACTTCAAACCACACCCAATATAATGGCAATATGGGCGAGAAAATGTAGTTCATCTTAGGGAGGGAGAAAGAGATTTAATACATCTGGAGGAAAATAATTAGAAGCCCAGATAATCAGTTGCAGAGCACTGCCGGGAAGCGTAATGTTGAAAGAGGCCAGGGGTGATTACAAATGAGCCTCGGTCTTAGGAGGCAACCAGAAAGGCCGAGTAACTTGAAGCTGACAACGCTGGGTGCTGCCTCATGACGCACGAGGTCCCCGGTCTCTCTTGGAACCAGTGTGATGGGTGAGGCAACATCTGGAATACTGAATACATTTTTTACACCCCATTAACACAAAGACACCGAAAACCTGGAGGGAGTTCTAAAGCACATAACAAGGCCTATTAAGAGACTTCAAGGAATAGTTTATAAGGGGAGGATTAAGAGAAAGGGCAATAGCCATGGCAATGGGTAGAAAACAGTCCTAAATAATCTAACGGGTAAAACAATGAGGGAAGGGCGGGAATGACTTGTTATGGCTTCCCTGAGAGGAAAAAAAAAAAACAGAGAGAGAACAGAACTAAAAGTAGCAGGAAAAGAAAAAATCTAAAAACTAATTAAGCACGAAAATGTCAGCCAGTTGGGGGAGAAATTTGTTGCCACAAAGTAAATCAGGTTGGGGAAGAAAACTGTGTAACCTCTCCAGCAATGTTTTCAGATGCACAAGTGCAGAACTCTAGAACAGGATTTCCTTGCATTGCAGGAGGGTAAATTATTTAAAATCAGAGCACAGATCGTTGAAAGGCTAATGATCATAGCCATGGTCATCATAATACTGGCAGTGGCAGCATTTAATAAGCCCTCGTTATGTGCCAGGTACTGTTTTCAGTGCTTTACATATGTATTCATTCTTTTTAGTCCTCACAACGATCATACCACTATTACTGTTATCATCTTCATGTTTTTCCAGAAGGGGAATTGGAGGTAGACGGAGGTTAAGTAACTTGCCTCCGGCAGGATAGCTAACAAATAACAGAGCCGGGATTTGAACCCAGGCAAGCTGGCTCCAGGTTTTATATTGCAAACCACTATGATCTTTTACAAAAAGAGAGAAAAGTGGGAAAAAAAAAAAAAAAACCTGGGGAGAGGAGCAGGCCAGGGGAAAGAGCTGGGCTTGAGGTTATTAAGTGAAAGGCTTCTGGAAACAGTCCCGTTCTGAAGTCATGCTGGTGGGGTGTGGCTTTGGTCCGCCGCCTGTGACTCTTAAATCACGTTGCCTTTTGTCGGAAAGGAAAATCATCTTGTGGTTCGATGTGAAAAGGTGGTTAGTCTCTGAAGACGAGAACCCCTCATTAGAAGAATTTCTACTGCTCAGAGCCAGCTCAGAGGGAAACCCTGAGTCATAGCTGACATGAGACCCTCTGACATTTTGTCCCACACCCGTCCATCTGCTCAGGGACCCTGGCAGAATCCTCAAGCAGTGGGTGTTTGGCTAATTGACCACCTGATTGATTTACTCATTTGCAGATTCATCATATAAATATTCATTCAACAAATAAACATTGCTGTGTTTCTCAGACTTGAGTCAGCCCTTCAAAGAAAGTAAATCCAATGGGAAGTGTCAACTTTTCTAACTCTGAAGCTCTCCTCTATGAAAATATTTAGACCAAATCAGCTTTTTTTAAAAAAAAAATCATAGCTCAATTGAAAACACAACATTTAACAAGTCCAGAACAGGTACCATCCCCAGAAGACATGGGGCTCCATGAAGCCCAGTTCAAGAAACAAAAATTCATGCAGCCCCTAGACTACATGCAAGGATGAGGGAAGGGAGGTCCACAGATGAGGTCGAGGCAGTGTTTGCCCTCAAAACCCTTACAGTTTAAGGGAGATTAGGTTTCTACGTGAACATAACTATACCACCAGGAAGAGAGGGAAGACAGCTTCAGAGCCACAGAAGTAAAGTGCTGTGGGATTGGGGTGAAGACTGGAATTGAAATGGCTTCTGCTCTGGGCTGATTCATACAGAGGGTGGCAGAGAATAGCACAGGCAAAGGTGGAGAGGTGGAAACCAGAAGAAGTAAAGGCAGCACGTTGACTGGAGAGAGGGACGATTCACAGAGACGTGCAAGATGGGGTCGGAGGCAAGGAAGGGCTTGGATGGCAAGGTGTCAAACTCAATGTGATTCTGCAGGCGAGGGGGGGCCATCCAAGATCATGAGAAGGTGATGTGACCCGAGCTGGTCTTCAGGAAGCTGGCAGTGAGAATGGAAAGACCCTGGAGCCTGCATAGGAAAGCCGGTCAGGAGACAGTGGGCCTCCATGAGGGGTGTCAAGTAATCAGGAAACAGGGACAGATCCCAGAGCTCCGACCCCACTGTTGCACAGCGGCCTTTCTTGGGTGTGACCCTGCCAAAGTTACAAATGTGAAGGCCTTCCAGTGGCCTTTTCAACGAGCAGTGGAGTTTTTGTAGCACATATACCTCTATTTTACTATAATTCTATGAAAGTTAGTCGTCTAGGTTGTGACTCCATGTTGCTAGAATTTTTGATTATCAGTAATAAACACATTTGCAAAATACATATAATGCAAACACCGATGACATAAAATACATGTGACATAAAAACCCTGACCGCGTCCCATGATAAACGGAGTTTACTACGGTTCCCTGGCTGGGAAAATGTGTACTGTCCTGACAGGCAAAAACAAAGACAAGTTTTTCAATAGCGTTTTTGAAATTCGCAGCTCTCCAACAGTTAGAAAACTTATTTTATCACAAAGACAACTTTCAGTATTCCAAATTTCATACTGGCTACTTCTCTGATTGTTATATCAACTTAACAAAAAGGTACATTCTGCTTTTATCACTTGCACTCAGAGTATCATGATCATGGTGGTGATTTTTATAATCCGTGTACTTGGGCACTACTTTTATTTATTCAAAAGGAAAATGTGTATGTGTCACTTTGCTAAAGGTTCAGAGTATTACATGCATGTTATTCTGGCCTCCACGGTTACCAGGTTAACTTTTGTCTCACTGCCTTTTTTTTCAAGTCATAATTTCACATTGATGCATTTAGTTACGCTTAATCATATCCCGTGAGAAAATAATCCTTTTTTCCCATTGCAGCCTTTTTTGGAAAATACCTCAATGAATATAATGGCAGCTACATCCCTCCTGGGTGGCGAGAATGGCTTGGATTAATCAAGAATTCTCGTTTCTATAATTACACTGTTTGTCGCAATGGCATCAAAGAAAAGCATGGATTTGATTATGCGAAGGTAATTTTCGGGCACTTTTACACTGCATCAATTTACTTTGTGCATAATGGGGGAAAGCCATTTTCAGTGTGTTAGCCCATACACTTGATTGGCTTTCTGCATTCTCACAGTATTAGAATGAGAAATTTTAAGGTAATTTTAAACTCCAGGCAAGAAAAACGCTCTCAAGGAGCACTGACTTTGAATAGCGATTTTTTCCCCCATTAGGATGAAAGGCAATCAGCCTTTGATGAAAGTATTATCAGAAAAATCATAGATGCCTCCACTCTGTCTTGGGATAATTTTGGGGTTTTCCTCCTCTAGAGGACTTATCCACATAATCATATGTTCATCTCATGCTGTTTTGCTTTTCACTGGGGTGAAAGTATATTCTGTCTGTGGCTTCCGAGGTAGATGTAAGAATAACAGCAGACAAGTGCACTAATCAAAAGTTGAGAAACCACATTCTTTGCTTTTACTCCTGTCTGATCGCACTTTGATATTGACAAGGACACCTGCCCCATGGCAGCTAGAGTCCGCAAAAGTCTGTTAAGGCTGTCAGTCCTAGGATTTCCAAATCAGTTCATAGAAACTGGAAGGGACATGCCCCACGATTCAATCCTAGGATTTCCAAATCAGGTCATAGAAAATGAAACGGACATGTCCCATGGTTCTCTAACAAATGGATCCCAGATCAGATTTTGTAAAAGTCACACAGGTTTTGTGATTGCCAACTTAAAACTATTTCCAGATCGCAAGAGTGGAGGGGAAAGCATCTTTGAATTTAGCCTGCTAATTAGCCTAAAATGCCTTCTGCCCTCCTAGCCATATCCATCTCTTCCTCATTTATCTAAAAGAAGCCGAGAATCTGCTCTATCTAGCACAGGTCACTGTGAAACAGCTCTTAGTAGAAGTCAGAGAGAGGAGACTTGATCGAACTTTGGCACATTGCTGTCTTTCCACTTGGCCTGATTTGAGCACAGGGGACTTGGGGTGAGGGTGTATGTCTCACTCTTTCATACCCTTCAGAAAACAACGCATGCAAATGAATGCGTATTAGCAATTCACAAACATTGCTAATAGGTTTCCAAACTCATCAAAGTTGAGAGCTGGCAGGGACCTTGGAGGCAGATTTGAGCACTGTCCTACCAAGTGCAGTCATTGTCACTGCTCATTTTTTACCTTGTGGGGATGCTTGTCATGCTTCTGTTCAAGCTATTAACCCTTCTTTCCCTGTTATCCTAAGGAGAGCAAAGTAATCAAGATTCCTTCCAAAGACTAAATCAGCGTAACTTGCCCGTTATCACAGCTGATTAAGTGTCAAAGACAACTGTGTCAAAAAGAATATGTATCTTTTTTTAGGGAGGAAAGGAATGAAACAGACACTCCCATGGATGAAGGTGTTAGCCTGTGGACTTGTCCTAACAATGACATGTGACACAGATTTGGTCCCTTGGGCACTGCTTTTGCAGCTGTTCTGGTCCTTGAATCTACATGTGATTAGTCATGCCTAGAAGCCTCTGACGGTGCACATTGCCTAGACACTTTCTGAATAAACTTTATACGGGAGTTCCAGGCCAGTGATACACACTTAGAGGAAGCAGGTGTTTTAAGTTTTCATTTTTTCTTTTTTATTCCATTTCTTCCCCCTCTTCCCCTTATTGCTTTTGCATCAGCCCCTGGGACTGCCGGTTTAAGTTATTTTATTAACAAGTCAGGCTCTAATCCCAACAGCTGGGTAATTTTAGTTGTGCAATTAACAGTATAATCTGCTGGAGATCAACTGCTCCCCATACTGAGTGTTTCAAAGAAATTAATTGATAAAATGTTGCCACTTTTCCCTGGGCACCCAGATTTTGGCCACGACTTTCATTAGCATTTATTATGTAATTCTCACAGGTGAATTTTTAATTTAAGGAAAAGATCTTTTCTTTTGTTTGTGCATTTATGCATGTGTGTGTATGCCTGTGTGCGTCTGTGTGTGTGTGTGTTCCGCAACTGTGAATTTGTAGTGGGCGTGGGTGTTTCCTGCCCTTGAAGTAATTAAATTTTTTTTGTCAAAGAATTACATCAGCGAAACCTGAGAATGAAATATGTATCCGGTGTTTCATGTGCTGGAGCATTTGTATTGCCAGATCTGATCATTATCTTGGGCAAACGGGGACTTGACCCTTTTTTTTTTTTGGCTAATTCCTAAATTGCACATTATTTTTTACAAAAGGTTTGTGCACGTTACCCCTTTAGCAAACCCAGAAGGTAACTACTGCCAGCTGATGTTCTCTGTCTCCGGAAGATGTGTTGCCCCTTTGGGAAGTAGTTTCCCTTACTGCTTAAGATCTTACCTCCTCGTTCAGTGCGTTGCTTCTGAGGGAAAGCAGTATTCAAATGTGATCTGATGAATGTCACCTTTTGTAATTTTTGTTTTGTGTCAAATATATGTTTCAGGACTACTTCACAGACTTAATCACTAACGAGAGCATTAATTACTTCAAAATGTCTAAGAGAATGTATCCCCATAGGCCCATTATGATGGTCATCAGCCACGCGGCGCCCCACGGCCCCGAGGACTCAGCCCCACAGTTTTCAAAACTGTACCCCAATGCTTCCCAACACATGTGAGTAACAACCTCAGCTCCGGGACCTGCCGAACGCGGGCCCCGCCTTTGCTCCCCATCTCGCTCCTCCCCTGCACCCCGTTTCCTTCCACGCGGCACCTCCACGAGACGGGAACGCCGGCTTCTGCCCCGAGACCGCGGAACAGGAAGACCCTGAACTCAAGGGCTTGTCGAGGTGCTTTGATTAGGAATCACATCCACATTTGTAAGCGGCTAAACGAAAAGAAAGAGAAGCATGCGGGGTGGATGGGGGGCGATTTTGATCAAGGGTTTCCTTCAGTTGTCTTAAATAATAGTCACAAACGTGATCTGATAATAATAATGATCAAGCAGTGTGTTTCTCGTAGCAGCTGGGTGGCAACCCCTGGTCTGGTTATAAAAACCCGGGTGGATTCCCTGGGCATGGACTGTTGCAGCTTTGCTGCAGATGTGCAATTAGCATTGCTACAGAGGCAGCTGGAGTGGGCTTGCCCGAGAGGCCTTCTCAGGTCAGGCTTTCAAATAACCTGATGTTTCTTTTTAAGAGGAGGGGGTGGGGAGGCACAGAGTAGAGGGCTGATGGCATACAGGGACAGGACAGAGAGCAGAGAGCTGTAATGTGCCTATCATTCCCACTAGCCAAAGTCGATGCTTAGGCAACAGAGGACGTGATTTTGATTTTCACTCCGTCCGCACACTTTCTTCTTATCCATTGCAATAATGCACAGTCTTCTACGCAGAGCAGCTGGCTCTGTGTCTGCTGAAAGTTTGACCACCAGAGAGGTAGGGAACAGGGTACTGGTGTGTTTCCTTCGTCACTAAACCTCCGGAATACATTCTTCATCTGTTTGTGCTTAAATATCATCCCTTTTCATCCACGCTGATTTTCTATCTGTGATCCCAGACGGAAAAAAAAAACCCAAAAAAAACAGATTAAATGTACTTCCTTACGAAAAGAGGTAAGTAATTACGGAAGGCATTCTAGTTGCTGGTCAAGACATATCCCTGGGAAACTTTTTCTATTTATTCTTATTTTTTATCTTATTATAACTAATAAACTGCTGGCTCCTGGTCAGTGGTACTTAGATCCTCTCTATCGTATCAAGTGACTTAGAAAGAAAGAAAGACAAGAACTGACAATACGTATGAAGCCAGGGTGGGTGTCCTACTGAGCATGCCCAGGAACTTGGAGGGTGAAAGTGTTTTGATGCATAAAATATTGTCGACAAAGAAGGTTGCCCCAGCATCTGGGGAATACGGTCTGGATGAGCCATTGTGCTTTGGAATCAACCCTGTGGATGGATATATAAGCCTCTGAAAACCTACCCTACATATAGCTATGCAACTGAATTCATGAATGAAGCCCATGAGTGGTGAGTGGCTCTCCATTACCAATCACTTGCAAATTTAGTAACCAGCTGGTTCAGTGAGAGAAAAAGGTTTTTGCAGGCTTCTTCCATGCCCTGGGACCCACCTTTCTCTTTTCTTTTGAGTCAGAAATCACTCCCTTTGTTGCGTTAACAGAATCTCAGCCTAAGGTGATTTTCCACAACTGTAAACTTCACTGATGTTTTCCCAAGTTGGAGGACAAGGGGTTGACAAAATGTGTTTTACGGCTCCTTAGAAGTCAGCCTGCCTTTGAAGCTTCAGGGCAAGGTCCTGAGCCTACAGGAAAATCAGCCACAGGTCAAGAGGTTCTGACAGCTCAGCGGCATGCACAGACAGCAGTGCAGGACCAGAGGAATCTGCAAAGTTCTCGGGGCCTCAACAATAGCTTTTTAAAAAAAAAAAAAGCATCTCTGATTGCAGCAATTTAAAATTCTAATAGTTCCACAAATATTTATGGAGTGCCACCTGTGACATTGTACAACACAGCAGGGATATAGGCACAAGGAAGACACAATTGCTAACCCTGGAGACCCAATGAACTAGGACAGAGGTTGGCACAGAGGGGCCAAATCCAGCTTGCCACCAGTTTTTATAAATAAAGTTTTATTGAAACACAGCCATGCTCATACAGTTAGGTATTGTCTATGGCTGCTTTTGCAACACAACCGTGGAGTTGCGTAGTTGCCGCAGATACCGTATGGCCTACAGTGCGTGAACTATTTACTATATGATTCTTTACAGATAAGTTTGTCCTGGTCCCCTGCTCTAGGGGGTAGTGTCCAAATAGTCTTATCAGCAGCAGGCCCAGCAGTAAGTACTAGAGCAGGGATCCCAGGGGCTGTGGAAGTTTGGAGGAGGAAGCATGCACATCTTTTAGAGGAACAAGGAAAACTTCAGGGCCCAGAAGGCATTCAAAGTGGGCCGCAAAGGATGGGCAAAATTTCTGCAGCTGATATGCAGAGATTGGGTAGATGATTTCAGGAAGAGAATGTGGCGTAGAAAAGTGGTCACCATGTAAATGAGGCCATCTAAGATGTGACCTAGGAAAGCAATAAGGGATAAAGCTAGAAAGAGAAATACACAGAATATTGAGAATTTGTGTAATTTGTATGTAAGCATAAGCAGAGAGTCACTGGAGGCCATGTAGTAAAGGTAGAATGACGTCATATGTGAGTTGATCATCTTCTCATGCAAAGTTTCCATTATTCCTCTTTAATGCAAATGAACCCCCTGTGTGCCTTAGTAGTGATGCTACTAAGGGAAATCTGCACATGGCAGAGTGAAAAGTTCTCAGGCCTTGGAGCCGACAAGCGTGGGTTCCTATCTCAGCTGTCCTCACTGAGCCTGTGGGCCGTTTCTTTAAGCTCTCAGAACCTGCATTGCCTCATCTGTAAAATGGGAGTAATAACTAGCACCTTGACGTGGTGTCATGAGTGACAATTAAAAGGGGCCCCACCTTGGGCCTGGGACACAGAAGCCACTTCACAGATGCTAATTCTCATTGATCCTTTCTGTTAAGACAAACCATAAAAAACTGTTCTTTCCGGATTGGATCTCTCTTGACCTACAAAGAGTGCTGCTTCGTTTGGTTCAACTTAACGTTCGGGGAAAGCAGCTAGAGAAAGGACGAGTTGATACTTGTCCGTGGTGCCTTGACAAGTCTGTTGACTAGCTAAGACCCGCATTGATGAGGCTGTCACACCTGGCTATTCTAAAAACACAGACAGAAGCAGCAGCCCGGGCTGTGTTATCTTTGCCAGGTGCAAAATGTGCTATAGGCAAGTGCCAGTCTGGAGAACACTCTTGGCCACAGAAGATGAAAATTCACACCGTGGGATGAGCGATTCAGCTTCTGTTTGCTGCTGAGCTTGGGGCTTTGTGTACCTAGAATGGGGAGATCCGCTGTCTCCTGCAGCCCTTAGAAGCCTTGAATTCGGGGCATCTTTGTTGTAAAAGTCTCCCCGGCTGCCGCTGGAGGAAAGGGCTGGAGAGAGTCCGTGTGCGTCTCTTGTCACTGTGAGTGACTGCCCAGGTTCACAGTTCAGTCCGCACACAAAAGGAGTGAGACAAATTGAAGGCAAGCTTTCCATTGTGGCGCTCGGAGCTCCTGAATGGCTGGTTTCCTTAGCGAGAACAACAGCAAGGCATTCAAGCAAAGGGATGCAAGAAGTTAAGTGCTTTGCAGAGATATTCGGCAGGCCCTAGGAAAGCGGAACGAGAAGCTGCAGGCTCTCCCCTTTCGGCGGGGGGGGGATGCAAGCCATGTGAGCGCTCTCCTTGAGGTCACCTTCCTTGGTGGTCAAGCATTTTCCAGATGCCTTTCATCCGCCTTGGGTTAGAGCTATCTGACCCCCTCAGCCTGCAGCGAATGTATCAGGTTTCCATGGTGTTCGCCGTTCCAACAAAGGAAGGAAGCCAGTCCAATATTGCAGCTAGAGGTTATGCCAGCCGGCTAAGAATGAGAACAGATTACAGACGGACGGAAGACACTGTTTGATCAGACAGTGGCTCAGCCACTCCTGGCCTCTGAGAGTTCTGAGGGAGCCTCCGTCATGATAATCACCTATAATCACCGTTACCATAGAGCCCTTCACTATGGCTGCGACCCTACTGCACTTCCCAGTAAATTCTCTCCCCCTTATCCTCACAGTAATGCTCTAGCCTCATCCTCACTTGGCATCACTTTTCTCTCCTGGCCTCAGTGATGTGATAATATGCACCTGTGGACAAAAGCCTTTATGAGAAAGGAGATTCCATTTATCTTCCCAATGATTCTATGAAGGGCTCAGACTTCCTGAATACTTTCCTACCAACTAAGCATCTATGAACTTAAAACTTTTTTTTGTTCCAATTCAACAGTTCTTTCTTTCCGTCCCTGGAAATGTGTATGACTGTACACACACACACACGCACACGCACACGCACACAGAGGTTCATGTGAAATCTAAAACTTCAGTACCACTAAGTTGCAGGAATTGTTCTGACAGTGGAGTTTGGGATGGACACGGCACGTCAAAGGGAAAACTACGTCTGTGTAAGCCTCAGAACAGTTTTCGAAACACCTTTGTTATCTAAAGTTGGAAAGAAATGTCTTGCCTTAAAAAGAATGTGCACGTTCTCCCTCATTTCTTCCACAAATACATAAAAGGATATGTTTTCGAAGATGAGAGAGTTTTAAATCCCCCATAAACATTTGTGATTGGGGCAGAATTCATTGCTCCCTTTCCTCTATTCCCACTCTCTTCTTCTCTCTATGTTTACTACATATCCCATTGCACTGGCTGTTTACCCAGATCCCCGAAGTGCAATCGCACAAGTCCAGGGGGCCGTTTTCACACTCAGTATCACGTGAATGGTGCCCTGCTGCTAGGCAAGGTCGCTCTTTCCCAAAGGCAGGACCCAGCGGTCCATCTCTACCTCTCGTTGTCTGGTGAGCACAGCTCCTGTTGCTCTAGTTGTACAATACGTTTTTGTTTAGCAAATGAGTAAACATATTAACCCCACCAACTAGCTGACATTAAGACACTATTTTAACTAGTATGAAAATAGTTGAACAATCAGTTTTATAAATTAAATGAGTACCTAGAGATAGTATAATTTCGTAAATTTTTAGATTAAAAAAATGAATACCCAAAGTTTATTTTTTTTTAAAAAAAAGACCCAAATAGCTTTGCCCAGGTCACATAAGTAGATAGGGACAAAACTGGAGCCCAAACTCGACTCTCTTGGACCCTAGATCTTTCCACTACACCGGGCTTGTTCAGTACCCATCACAGTCACAATTAATAGGAGAAGAGTTCCCTACGTATGTCTTTGCACAATTAGAATTGGAGTTTGCAGCATCTTTGGAAGACTCTTTAAATTAGTTTTATGATATGCCTTTTTATTTTAAAGTTTTATGATTTATCTATAATCAAGATCATTTGGTATTATCCTGCATGTGTTCAAATATTGCCCACCTAAAGACATTTGAACTCAAATGGGGAAGATCTCCAAGAAGTCAATTAAATTAAATACGTTTAATTTTAGTGAAAGCTGAGATGGTGTGGCCTGGGAGATTAAGTCTAGAATTTCCAGTATAATGCTTTGAGTGTGTGCGTCTTAAATCTATACAACTAACTTATTCTGGGAATCGAGACCTATTTCTCAGTGAGTGATTATCCTGCTACCAATAAGGGTATTAAGAGTTAGGATTTTTGTTGTCGTATGAGACTAAATAGCAAATGAAGAAAACATGTTCAAATACAAAACGCTCAAAATATATTTATTTTCTGTGGGGTGACAGCAAAGACCATCAGTGGTACAAATGAACTGCTAAGTTCTTTGCATTTTGCCGCGAATGGGTTTAATATATGACACATGCATTTCTTGAAACTATTTCTGTGCTAGTAAGAATTATTCTCCCTAAACAACCACCCATCAAATAGACAGGGGACATGATTGATTTTCAGAATTCTTATCCCTGTTATGTCAATAAGCAATACGAGCAAGAAAACCAAAGCCCGGGGAGAATTGGCATTGATGGCAAAGGTTGAACGTACAAGGCCAGTAGTCTGAGCGATCTGCGAGCTCGTACACTGAGCAATAACTCCAGACAAACAATGACTAGAGAAAAGCAACGTGCAGGGAAGCCTTGCTGGGCAAAGCTCACGTTTTTAAGTATTGGAATAATCTGTTGAGGGTTACAGGTACCTTCCTGAAAGTTAGGAGGTCTGGAGAGCATAGTTCTGGGCCAAACATGTATCTGAACAAACAACAGACCAGGCACATGTGACTGTAATTCTGACAGATTTTCGTTTTTTGAGGGTTTTTTAAAAGAAAGCAACAGAAACTCAAAAACGACAAGTTGGTCCTTTGTCCTCTCCATTTTCAAGCAAACAGCCAGTGTTATCTACCTTCTGGAGGATGCCTCCAGTGTGCCCTGGAGGGTCAGACTTGATTCTGTATTTGCAACAAACATAGACAAATAGCAGCTGGTGGGAGGCATCTGAATGGGAAACAGAAGCAGCTAATATTTTATTTTATTTATTTTTTATTTTATTTATTTTTTATTTACTTATTTTTGGCTGCGTTGAGTCTTCATTGCTGCCCGTGGGCTTTCTCTAGTTGCGGCGAGCGGGGCCTACTCTTTGTTGCGGTGCGCGGGTTACTCATCGTGGTGGCTTCTCTTGTTGTGGAGCACGGGCTCTAGGCGTGTGGGCTTCAGTAGTTGTAGCACACGGGCTCAGTTGTTGTAGCTCGCGGGCGCTGGAGCACAGGCTCAGTAGTCGTGGTGCACGGGCTTAGTTGCTCCGTGGCACGTGGGATCTTCTCGGACCAGCACTCGAACCCGTGTCCCCTGCATTGGCAGGCGGATTCTTAACCACTGCGCCACCAGGGAAGCCCGCAGCTAATATTTTAAATCAGGATGAAGGCTAATGACTTCAGGACTTACTTTTTATAGAAAGAAATGTATGGATCAGTGCTTTTTTTTTTTTTGCGGTACGCGGGCCTCTCACTGTTGTGGCCTCTCCCGTTGCGGAGCACAGGCTCTGGACGCACAGGCTCAGCGGCCATGGCTCACGGGCCTAGCTGCTCCACAGCATGTGGGATCTTCCCGGACCGGGGCACAAACCCATGTCCCCTGCATCGGCAGGCGGACTCTCAACCACTGCGCCACCAGGGAAGCCCTGGATCAGTGCTTTTAATGATGGGGATTTTGAGGTGCTTGTTGGGGACGGCAGTTCAGTGTGACATCATGGAGGGAGCAGGGGTCCCAGCATGTTCTTTCAGGACCACCTCCATACGCTTTACTATGTCATTTGTAAAGTGGGAGTAAGATGCCCCGCCTTCTCCGGGCTGCTACAGCAAGCAGGTGAGCTGTGATGTGATAAGCTCTCTCCCAGCTACCTGTAAGCGTGGGTGTGATGTGGTCACAGCATTTGTCCTCTGGAGTCACTGACACCTCTTTGAAGCCTCACGAGAACTCTTTGAAATCCTTGCTCCCGTTATAGAGATGAGGAAACAGAGGCCTAGAGAAAAAAGTTGCTCTAGATCACACACTAGTAAACAACAGGACTGGGATGAGAATTCAGATCTGATTCCAAAACATTCTGGAACAATTGGATATGTGGTTTTCCACTGTTCCCTAAAACAGTTACTTGCTTCTCTGTGGCTCGTGGGCCAGCCAACAGCTCCAGGCTCTGTCTGAATAATTGTAAGTCAATTCTTAGGACGGCAAGCCTTCATTATCCCTGGGGGACAGAAGGCTGCATCTTCCAGGAATTTGGCAAACCCCAGCAGGAGGCAACCACAGGTCTTTGGCAAAAGATCACTTTTCAACAACACTGTCAGTTCCAGCGACCCCCAACCTTCCACCTGCAGGTCCCTGGACAGCTGCTGTTCTGTGGGAAGCAGTGGCAGCCTGTCTTCCTTTAAAAGGCAAATGCTTATCCCCCCTCCCCCCCTGCTGAGATCCCACCTGGGATCTCATCCCCAGAGCAGGTGTGTGTGGGGGGGGTCATCTCCCACATCCAGAAATTAAGAAAAACAGGGGATGGGGGAAGGACAGCTTTGACAGCGGACCTGAACTCTCCCTTTTAATATAAGCCAGATTGAACATATGTCATTCTGTAAATCCGGGAGTCCAATTTGCTGCAACCTTCCCTGTTCCTCAAAGCGAGGTGGATGGAACCCTGCCAAGCACTTGAAGGTACACGGTGGAGGACATGATTGGCCCACTGTAAGCCTGCCTTTCGGTTCCCTATTGTAATTTTTAATTGTGTTAAGTTTTTGTGGTTTAAAAAAAATCGACTAGATTTATTTTAAAATTAAGGCAAACCAACATCAAAGGCAGTAAGAGGAGAGGGTGAGGTATTATGAAGAAACCCCATGTAATCTTTTATAGCCGTATTATTTTTCAGGGCACGTATCAGTAAGTGGTGAGGGACCTTTTGTGACCAACTTGCTCTATTTCTCTGACCTCAAACTACCCCCATGGGTGAAAATCTCTTTCCGCCAGGATTTAGATGCCCCCTCTCTCCACCTCCTCTTCTGTCTCTTAATCTAATCCTGTTTGTAAGGCGACACGCTGTGTGAAGAATAAGAAACATGGGCTTAAGTCCCTTCCTACTGCCCAGGCCCCTGAGATACAAGAGTCAGATTTGGCCCGTGGTGCAATTTTAGATATGAAGAACGCTTTCAGGCCAAAAGTGGGACCATTTGGTTCATGAGGTGTCTACTTGGTAAGGAGATGAAGTTAATGTTGAAAGTTTATCCTACAGAGAATGGCAAGTGATATCTGAAAGTTTGTTTTTTAATGCCGTGAGATTTTTTTCAACCCATATCCTTTTATAGAATACATTTTTTTATTGGCTCATGTAGGAAACTCAGGTACGTCTTCTGTTCTGGGCACTTTAAAGTGATAGATAGATAGATAGATAGATAGAGATAGAGAGATAAATATAGATAGAGGGGATAGAGATAGATGACAGATAGATATAGATAGATAATAGAGAGAGAGAGAGAGAGATAAATATAGATAGAGCGGATAGAGATAGATGACAGATAGATATAGATAGATAATAGACAGACAGATATAGATAGATAATAGATAGATAGATAGATAGACAGATTTGTTGTTCCTCAAAACAACTTTTTATTAGAGATGCCCTTATCCCCATTTACAGATGAGCAAATCGAGCTGCAGGTGCTTTTCCCACCCTACAAATCTGTCTCCTTAAAGGGGAGTTAACTTACACTTCTGAGTGTAACTTGTACACTTCTAGTGACAGTGTCTCCTGTGCTCTGTGTTATATTGGCATTTGAGCTGTGGCATTTCTGCTGGTTAACCCGCATCCTTACAGATCATCAGGGTAACTTTTTACACCAGGAAGACCAATGGTACCAAAACAGCATTTTCAAATAGTAAAAGAGAGGTGCTGCAAATCCACTGGCAGAAGAAAATGTATAGTCACAGGTGGCATTTATAGAGCCCTGTGTTCATGGAAACACCCCTGTGTACACTCATGCATCTCAGAAACTCCAAGTTCCCCCATGCGAAATTCCCTCCATGACGGAACCACTGGAACACGGTCAAGGCTCCTGGACTCACCAGGCTCACAGCAACTGATTGTTTCTCTAGTTTTATCATAAATGATGCCACAGGGTCACCTTCAGTCGTCATTATCCACCATCTTTCACTGATAGGATCCTCCCCAGAACAGAGACTGGTAATGAAATTTCTCGATCAACATAGACTGTTGCTTATTCTGTGAGACTGGCTCTTTGCACAGTTGTGGTTCATATGAAGAGCGATCTCAGATGCAGGAAACTCCCCTCGTTCTACTTTCTTTTCATTTTTATAAAGTGAATGGGCTTTGGAATCAAGTCCTCGTTCTATTACCCGCTAGTTTTATTAACCTGAGAAAGTTATTTACCTTTGCTAAGCCTTAGTTTTCTCGGCTGTAAAGTAGGAATGATAAACCTATATCCCAGAAGAGCTGAGCTAATTAAATGAATTGATATGAATAAAACACTTAGCACGATACCTGACACATGGTAAATACTAAGTTTTTAATATTTATTAAATGTTTAATAAAACATTTATTAAATGTTTAATAAAACATGAAATATTTATTTAATGTTTAATATTAAACAACGCTTATATGCTTATCAGCTAAGGAAAAGGTTGAAGTACATTACAGTCTGGCGGAGAGGTCAAATGAAAAACAAACATTCCTCACTGTGAGAATTGTTCTAGCGTAGATATGTTCTTTGGGAGTGTGAGGTAGCAGCATCTAATGGTCCAGGGAGCTGGGGAACATTTCAAAGAGAAGGTGACGTGCTTTGTGTGGCCCCAAAGGAAAGTATGGACACCTCTTGGATCTCTGCAATAGATTAAATATAGGCTTGAACCACCTGTCCTAGAACAACAGAACCCACTTCCCTATAGTTAACAAAAAATTATGCCCTGCACCTATATTGATTTGTCTATAATGAATAGCTCTATTGGTAGGCATGTATGTTGCTGTAGACTTGGTTATAATTCCAGAAAATCCAATTAAATTAATGGTATCTTGGGCTTCCCTGGTGGCGCAGTGGTTGAGAGTCCACCTGCCGATGCAGGGGACGCGGGTTCGTGCCCCGGTCCGGGAAGATCCCACATGCCGCGGAGTGCCTAGGCCTGTGAGCCATGGCCGCTGAGCCTGCGCATCCGGAGCCTGTGCTCTGCAACGGGAGAGGCCACAACAGTGAGAGGCCTGCGTACCACACAAAAAATAATAATAATAAATAAAAATTAATTAATTAATTAATTAATGGTATCTATATACAAGGTTAGGAATGAGAAAAAATCATAGAGACTAGATATGTAGGTAATCCATAAAATACCCTAGTAAATTCAAGAGAAGAAAATGTATTGAAATTTTGATTCCTCATCATTGCACATAATGTATCAGTGACTATATTTCATAGCCTAATTAGCAATACAATTTTTCGAGTTAATATCACCATGAGAACACTCTCTTCTACATTACTGAGTTTTATCTGTAGATTTGTAACATGACCACAATCACGTTGACGTGTTTTTACACATTTTAGTCAAAGGACCCAAAGGAACTTGCACTAATTAGATTTTTAGCTGCCAGTCTTGGTCTTCTAAGTTTGAATCCATATACTTTCAGAGGGCTTGTGCTGTTTGGGGTGGTGCGGACTTCAGATCTCTATATAAACACAGAGAGATGTATGGGAGAAAAAAATCCTTTAGCAGTGTCTAAATTATCTTTCCTAAATTGTTATTGTTATTTCACAGCCTTTAACTTGAGATATGTCTCTAAATGGCTAAAAAGCGTCTATAGTAAGACTCCTTTCTGGATATTTGCAGAACTCCTAGTTATAACTATGCCCCAAATATGGACAAACACTGGATAATGCAGTACACGGGACCCATGCTGCCCATCCACATGGAATTCACAAACGTTCTACATCGCAAACGGCTTCAGACTTTGATGTCAGTGGATGACTCTGTGGAAAGGGTAAGCACACGAACTTGCCTCAGTGACAGGTTTTGGTCCAGCTCCCCTTATGTAGACCCATTCTTGCCCATCCTGCTTTTGTAGTTGGTGTTTTTCATTTTAAGAGAGAGAGTGTGTGTGTATTCAGTTAATTCATCATTGCTCCCTTATCTTGTCCCCTTGCTATTACCTCTCCATGCTTGGCTCTTGTGGAGCCAGTAGCAGAGAGGAGATACAAATCAAGACATCATAAATCAAGGGCTAGAGCCGCAAATACCTTCAGGAATTAAGCAAATAATGTAAGTAGCTAAATCAGATCCAGTATAAGGCAATAGGGAATGGTGGGGCTTGTGGTGAACTTGAAACTAAATGCCCCCATCTAAAGCAGGGAGCAACTACTCAACTTCAACTAATTCTATTGTGTAAGAATGTGGATCCAGTATCAAGTCCTCTGACTTCTAAAAGAAGCCAGAAATACAAATATTTTATTTGAAATTTCCTGAATTTTAAAACATAAGCCAAACAAGACATGCCTGAAGGCTGGATCTAGCTGGATCAGGCTCAGAAATAGCCAGTTTTTAACCCTTGATAACTAGATATGAGTAATGATAGTCAAATTTGCTTTTAAATGGATTTTTCAAAGTAAAACCTTAAAGTTTGGTGGTGGAGGTTGTTTTGTGGGGTTTTTTTTTTCCAAATAGGCAAACAAAACCTTTAAATAAAACGTACCAGACTCACAAAAGTTACATATTATACAAAATCAACTGTGTTATTAGACTTTTTCCCTCCAGGATTGCAGGCAACTGGAAAATGTGGGTAATGTACATGTTTGTCGGCCTTATTAAAGCAACTCTTGCCTTCTAAAAATAATGGAAAAAAGGTTTGGGTGAAATCATGGCAGCACTGTTGTCATCTTACGCCTTCACAATTGCTTCTGACTGGTGTCTGTGCTGTGTTTCAGCTGTATAATATGCTTGTGGAAACGGGGGAGCTGGAGAACACTTACATCATCTACACTGCCGACCACGGTTACCATATCGGGCAGTTTGGACTGGTCAAGGGGAAATCCATGCCATATGACTTTGATATCCGTGTGCCTTTCTTTATTCGTGGTCCAAGTGTAGAACCAGGATCGATGTACGTATTTCTCTGTTTCCAACATTCAGCTGTCATAGCTCGTGTACGTCTGAGATAATTCAATTACCAATCGCAGGCTCTGGTTTCCTTTCATCCAAACAAAAAGGGTGCATGTAGGTTGGTAATTCAGAAGACAAAAACCTCCTCCCTGCTCCACCCCCCCCCACTTCTGCCACATGTTAAATTAACTAAAGTATACTCTTTCAAGAGAAAGGAAAAATAACTGTATCAGTGATTCATTCTCTCAAATTTACCAGAATGCATGAGGCTGTGTGCACAGACACAGAATGTGATTTTTAGGAACATTATCCTTACCTTCTTTGAAACTTTTTTTAAAAATAACCAGTCCTTCCTCTTGTTTTGTTGTTGGTTTTTTTTTTGCGGTACGCGGGCCTCTCACTGCTGTGGCCTCTCCCGTTGCGGAGCACAGGCTCCGGACGCGCAGGCTCAGCGGCCATGGCTCACGGGCCCAGCCGCTCCGCGGCATGTAGGGATCTTCCCGGACCGGGGCACGAACCCGCGTCCCCTACATCGGCAGGCGGACTCTAAACCACTGCGCCACCAGGGAAGCCCTTGTTTTTTATTTTTTAATTATTACTAAAGAATTTTTTAAAGAAAATTAAATTTTAAGAACTTTAAATAAAGTTTAAATAAATTTAAATAAATTTTAAGAAAAGAAGCCTGAAGGACTGGAATTCCATTTCTGTCACCTTAAGCAAGTCTCTGCATCCCTCTGTATCTAGATATTCCCATCGTAAAATGGGTTTCATTTGCCCTACCGATCAAAATGTTTTGTGTAACTGTTAGTAGAGATATAGCAGGTGCTGCCCGTTAAAAAGCATCTGTGAAAAACTTCTGATATTATTATGGAAGCAATAGGCAATATTCAAATGGAGGCAACTCAACCACTTAAATAAATGTGTTTTTAATCATTAAAAAAATGTTTTGTGTAAAATGAGATCATGTACATGAAACAATTATGGAAAGAGTGAAAGAAAAGAGTGCAAGTAGAATTCAAAAGCTGGAATGATCCTTAAAGACCATCCAGCCTGGACCCCTGATTTCACAATGAAGACGCTCCACAGACAGGGTACGTGCCTCTCTCAGAGTCCCCGATCGTGGAGGTGGCAGCCTTGGGGCCCAGATCCCAGATATTCTGAGTCTCATCTACGAGTCTCGTCCGCTGCTGCATTCCATTGCATCCTGGGGACGAGGGGATGGCAGTAAGAAGGACTTCTTTGGAGAATGTTATCCTGTCTCTCCAGATCATTGGAAACCCCTGGGGAAGTGTCAGATCTAGAGTGACAAGGCTTTATGTTTGCAAGACTAGGAAGCATGGATTGAATTCAAGTATAAAAACCTTGTGTCCTTTTTCAGAAGGTTGATTTCGGAGCCCTAGTTCAACAGAGGAGTGGTGGACTATTGGGTTTCAGAAGAAAATACACAGCTTACAAAAACCAAACATCAGGCCACAATTTGTCGGTCAGTGTGGCCAGAGTTCCGGGGTGCAGGCATCTCTCCAGCCCTGTGACAGCCAGTTCATCTTTCTCTTGGCCCTGGTTGCTGACCACTCAGGCACCTCCCAGAGGCAGCCACCGTCCCTTGGGGACCAGATGAGAGGCTGAGAAGCAGTGAAGGCCAGGGAGTCCTGGGATGGAGAAAACAGCCCTGGTGGCACCCTCCACTGGTGCTGGGTCTGGGGCGTGACCATCTGTCCCTTTGCAGAGTCCCACAGATTGTTCTAAACATTGACCTGGCCCCTACCATCCTGGACATTGCTGGGCTCGACGCACCTCCTGACATAGACGGCAAGTCTGTCCTCAAACTCCTGGACCAGGAAAAGCCAGGTAACAGGTGCGTCAGTTTTCTTCCCCTGAGCCAGCCCTGAGCACATTGGCTCCCAGAGCTGGGCAGCAGCTGGCAGAAGTAGAGGCAAGATACCCTTTGCACCTGAGGATCACCCTTGTGAATAGCGTATTAATGGAGATGCAGTCCTGGTGTCCTGGTCTGTGGAAGTGAGAGGGGTTGCTTTAAATAAACTGTTAGCACAGATCCGTTTGGAAAAACGTCCAAATGCCAACAGTAAATATTATTATTTTGCTTTCAGGTTTCGAACAAACAAGAAGGCCAAAATTTGGCGTGATACATTCCTCGTGGAAAGAGGGTAATTATTGGTTCCTAGGGTGCTTCTGGGCACCAGTCCTAGTGGGCAGCTCTCCCTGCTGGGAATGTTTTTCCCCTTATTTTGGTTTACTAAGCATGCAGATTTCGTAAACTTAGTCATAAGACTGAACATTTGCGACTCATCCTTCCCTGGCCAGCAGAGTAAGGATTGTTGCATCAGAATTGCAAAGATGGGACCACAGCCCTTACGTGGCTCTGGATTGACAGTTGCATTTCTCCACCTCGCTTCCTAATTGGACCAGTCAATTGACTTTCTCAACCTTCTTTCCCATCTTCTGCCTGACACCCTTTTCCTTCTTTTCCTTATGTGCCTTTACTAGTTTTGACTAGACAAATCTATGAGATTGTAACTGTTTCTGAGTCACTTCTGGGTTTGCCCTTTTGATTTATAACGCCCAGTGTGTTTGTTTTCCTCCATACTTACACTGAGAGGGAGAAAAGCATTTCTATCATTGCTTTTTAACAAGAAAAGAACTTTGAGCCTGGAAAGCTAAACGTTTCTGCCCATAGTTTTGAAATGAATGATTTTGGAGGAAATGACTCTTCCTCCCCTGACCTCTCATCCTCATAGTTCCCAGCTGGTAATTTTTTGCAAAGGACTCATGAAATGTGGGGTTCCTGTGGTTTTACCCTTGATACCAATTTCTTGCTGCCTGGAGAATGTGGAGTCATGTGACAGGGAAGGAAAAAGAACAGGCAGGTCTCAGCGAAGGTCATTTCAGATCCCTTCTCACAGAAGAAGCTTTTCCCTTTCTGTCAAAGGAAATTGCTACGTAAGAAGGAAGAATCCAACAAGAATATCCAACAGTCCAATCACTTGCCCAAATATGAGAGGGTCAAAGAACTATGCCAGCAGGCCAGGTACCAGACAGCCTGTGAACAACCTGGGCAGGTGAGTGACACAGCTTTTCTGCACCATGACTCGCATGCTTCTCTAATTCTAATGTAAAATATTTTCAACATGTCCAATAATGTACATTTATGTATAAAGAATTTCTCCATAGCCGTCATGGAGTGCCCACTGTGACATCTTTCCCGTGACTGAGCAGTGTCTAACTGGTCCAAGCTGGGCCTTCTCATCACTGCTTGGGCTTCCTCCAACTAAAATAGATGGTGCTGGGCTTCCCTGGTGGCGCAGTGGTTGAGAGTCCGCCTGCCGATGCAGGGACGCGGGTTCGCGTCCCGGTCCGGGAAGATCCCACATGCCGTGGAGCGGCTGGGCCCGTGAGCCATGGCCGCTGAGCCTGCGCGTCCGGAGCCTGTGCTCCGCAACGGGAGAGGCCACAACGGTGAGAGGCCCGCGTACCGCAAAAAAAAAAAAAAAAAAAAAAAGACGGTGCTCTCAGAGACTTCCAAATATCAGCCCAATTAGCCAGCATCCGTTCGAGATATCAGACATATGAAATGGATAGTCAGGTTAGAAAGATCAGAGACTGGTTCCATCTGAGGAAAAAGCTCCATCCCTGGGGCCCCTCCTAACTGGCCATCAGGAGGGGTCGAGTGGCAGCTTAATCAAGATCTTGGGTAGATGACTATGTATAAAATAGCTAACGAGTGAGAGCCTACTGTAGAGCACAGGGAACTCTACTCAATACTCTCTGGTGACCTAAATGGGAAGGAAATCCGAAAAAGAGGGGATATATGTATACGTATAGCTGATTCACTTTGCCAAAATCTAACACAACATTGCAAAGCAACTATACTCCAATAAAAATTAATTTAAAAAAAGAGATCTTGGGTAGATGCTGAGCCTCTGGACAGTGAATCACCCCAAGAGATTGGGTCTCCCCGTGCTGACTAAGACCAGATGTCATCTAACCCAGAGAGGCGGACAGAGTCTGCGACCAAGGTTGAAGAATGAATAGGGAAGCCATATTCTGTTTGATTATTGTTTCTACCTGTGCTCACAAAATTTCTGACATCAAATATTTCATTAGAATAAATCCTCTTCGTTAATAGAAATATTACCAGGGAGTTCAGGGCTACCCAGAACACCAACTATTACCAATAAGAACTAAAGAATGACCGTGTGATGAATCAACACAGATCTGTTTTTAAGGAAAGTGAAAACATAGGAACACAAGTTACTCTAAGCACTCTTGATGGAAATCTATGCTAGCTGGGAGAAATACACTATGTCATGATGAGAGGGACTGAATTTCTGCCTAAGTCATTGCAATTTAGAACAAAATTGGAGGAAAGAGAAACATAACATTTATCGAGCATTTGTCTTATGCAAGACACCGCACCCAGAGTTTTATACACATTAGCTCAATTTAATCTTCACATCCGTTGAGTGAAGAAGGCGTAAACATCCTCATTTTACAACCTGGGGACCCATAAGTTTTCTGATTAAAACTCTGGTCTCTTGCTGCTTTCCAAGGTAAATTTCATTAATAAGGTGAAGAGAAGTTCAATTCTTCTGTGAGTCTTTTTTTTTTTAATTTATCTGACCTCTAAATAACCACACAACTACCCAACATCAATCCAAGGTATCAGACACAGGAAATAAATAGCCCCGTTATTATGAAAATGGCCTCACTCATTATACTCTATTTATACGGCATCTAGCGTATTGAATAGATGTTCATAATGAACTACCTGACCCTCATATGCTCTGAATTTCCTCATGCCTTTTCATACACAGGAATCCCTTTGAAGTGGAAAGAGGTGAGGAGGGAGGTCTCTTGAAGGAAGGGATAAAACCAGGCCTTCATGGCACTCTGGTAAGTCAGTTTTCAAGTGCTTAGTGGAGAAGCTTAGACCTATTCATTATACTCCAATTTGAAGTCTTCAAATCCTTCTTATGGAAGCTCTAAGTATTATTATGATTAAACTCTCAGAATTGTTTTGTAGCTCTAAAATGATTTTTATGAGCCAGCCTCAATAGACTAACTTTACTTCTATTCAGGAGTTGGAAATATTCAGTGTTAAATATATCTCAGGAACATTGGTGATCTTACTATTTCAGCCCTTTAAGTGGCGAGACTTATAACCCTTTGAGAATAAGATACATGGCCTACCTTTCAGTATACAGTTTTGCAAACCTATCCATATGGCTTGCGCTGAAGTTTTCCTATATGTCCTCAAGGACAAATGCAGGATAAACTAGATTATTGGCACAAGCTCTTCACTCATGTGCTGAATGCCAACTATGTTAAAAACTTCACTTTGCTTTTTTACATTAATAGTTTTCTAAACTCGTTTTGCCCCCATGAAATACTTTAATATTTGGCTCCCTGGAATTTTCCTCTGCTGCTTTATTTCTATGTTAATCAGTCTGAATTTGGATTCTATCACATAAATATATGAGAACTTCTCAAAGAGCAATCTCTTTGAGGAGTGCCTGAATTAATGGAGCAAAGAATTAGACTCTTCCCAATGGTGATTTCTTTCTATAGGTGGCGCTCAAACCATAGCTTTAGAATCTGAGAACTGAGAAAATTTTGAGCCTCTTCAAGGCAGTTATTAAATCTGTAGGTCTAACCTGACATAGCAGTATTCTATAAATCTTTATATTTGGCCTTTTGCTCTTTTATCTGGCTCCACTTTGAAGATTATCTTTTTAGTTACAATATCACTGACTTTTAGAAGAAAAGAAAAAAAGTCCAGAGTAATGAGATTGTTCAGGAACAAGGCGACAGCTAAGACTAGAGCTAACCTGCTTGGGTTTCCTTCCCTTGACATGGGTTTCACACATGGCTTGTCCCCTGCTTCCCTTCCTCTAACCAAAGTGAACGGCCTTCCTTCACAGGCAGCACCATCATTTTTTGGTTTGACCTTCTATGTGGTGCAGAGGAAAAATCAGCACCATTAGCCCCATTCCCCTCACTCCTCCTCCCCAAAGAAACAGTGCACCTCCCCTCACCAGACCCCTGTGCCTGGTCACCAAAGGATGGTTTGGGGTCAACGTGGTTGCGGGAAGTGGAGTAAATAGGAAAGAAGAATGTGAAGTTCAAAGGTTTGGCTTAGAATATGGACATCCACTACCTTTTGGTTGCGTGTTCTTGGACAAAAAGCTTAATTTCTCCTGAGTCTTGGGTTTTCTAGCTCAAGGAAGAAACTTGATCTCTGTCTTTGGAGAAGGAAGTGATATTATATATGTAAAGCGCTAGATGAGCTCTAAAGCATGTGCAAGTATTGGATGTTGGGTGTTACTATTGTTCCAGGCCATCTTACCTGTTGTTTTCATTCCTGTGAAGCCAACAGGCAGTTAAAATGGGCCAGGATCCCAGACAGTTGGCATCACTTCACCACGTGAACAAAGCAACCAGCAGGGACTAATTAAGACAGCAGGGACATATGCGTTTGCATTATTTCCATGTTACTGAATTAATACGAGGCTGAACGTGAATTCCCACCACCCTCTCAGCTGGCGTTGCACCCCCAAGCGTATTTACGTACACACTATGCACACACACACACACACACGCATGTATGCACACATGCACCCACTCATGTACAAACTCAACTTCTGTCTGAAGACTTTGGCTCAACAGAGAACAGAGATCAGTGACGCTCAGTTCTGTCTGCACATTAGAATCACCTGGGGAGCTTTCGCAAACACTGACGTACAGCCTCGCTGCAGACCAGTCAGATGAACATGTCTGCAGGTGAGGCCAAGGCATCTGTATTTTTTAACAAAGTTACAAACCACAGACCTGGAATCTGAGAATGTCAAAGTTGGAAGGAGGCTTAGAAGTCTTCTAGTCGAATGATATTCTTTTCCTAATAAGGAAATTTAGATCCAGAAAACTTAAGCCACAAACCCAGTGTCAAAACCTGCATCTCTTCACTTCATGTTCAATCTTTTCTTCCCCAGAACATGCTGCCTCTGCCAAAATAGAAGACAGTAGATTTTTCTCTTTGAAATTGTAAATGGCATTTGCTACCCTGAAGCCCTCACAGCATCTTGGGTAGCAGTTCTCAACCATGACCTCACATCAGAATCACTTAGGCGGCCTTGGAAATGCCCATGTTCGAATCCCAACCCAGACACATTAGATCAGAATCTCTGAGGATGGGACCCAGGTGGCAGTGTTTTTTTTTTTTTCAAGCTCTGGGATGACTCCTATGAGCAGGCAAGATGGAGAACCATTCATGTTGGGTGAGCATGATTGGGTTGTCTTTCCTCTTCCAGGTACAGATATTGACTCCTTAAATAGGAGTTACATAAATGAGAAATTCCTGGGCATTCCATTTTGAAGTACGTTTTATATACTCTCTGTCATTTAAGAGGAAAAAGCAACTTGTTTTCTTTTTGTAAAGCAAATGTCATATCCTTTTGTAAAGTTGTTGAATTCCAGCATCTTTGTCATTTAGTTTGCCTTTCTACTATGGTATCAGTACAAAATAAAAAATCTGTTGAAATTCTAAAAGGACCCCAGCATCAAGCAGAGTAAATTAGAATGTGGCACATTGAGTGTAAGCTGGTTTAGCTCCAGGATCTATGTCGTCATCCTGAAATTACCCCTCTGACCAGAGATCCCTGAGACCCTTTGTGACCAGCTACAGAGCAGGAATAAAAAGACATTTGCCAGTAAGTTCTGGCTAGAATTGTTAGTGTGCCAGAGATGGGCTGCCCGTTTCCAGAAACCCACTGAGCCCTAGTTAAGATCACAGGATGGCTTGTAACCATCCACTGACCCACCTCCCCCTGCCCTGGCTCTTCTGGTTCCAGAGAAGCCGGCCAGAAAGATTGAGTCCCCAGTGCCTTGCTCTGGCTGAACTCTCATCTGCACAGGAGCCCAGTGTGGAAGGCAAGCCTCCTCCTATCTTCAGCCTGCACTGAAGGATGAGTCCGAACAGTTGGGCATCTACCTAGATGCTCGGCTTCTTTGCATTTTTCAAAATATAAATCACAGGGTTAAACATCAAACCGTATTTAATAATGTTCCAAACAAGTCAGAAACAGACAAACGTTAAGGACAGACACTTTCTCCATCAACTACATAATGTGGCCCCACCTTATTTAATTTTTACTCTCATTTCCCAATACGCCCACCCTGTCTCGGAAACATAACATTCTCACCTGCACGTAGGTTGTCACCTCTGTCTTCCCAGGTGCCATTCCCTCAACCGAGGCCCACCTGCAGCCTCACACTCTGCCCCAAACCACTCTCCTTCCGTGTTGGTGTCCTCATCCATTGGTATTGCATCCTGGGTCCACTGCTTGCTTGGTATGTGACCGCGGGCAAGTTGCTTAACCTAACTCTGCCTCAGTTTCTTCATCTGTAAAATGGGCGTAATAATAGTACCTGCCTCTGGGAGTTACTGTAAAGATTATAGGAGTTAAATATATCAAGCAGCTGGAGTAGTCCTTGGCACATAGCAAGCACTCAGCAAGTACTGGCTATTGATGGTTAGCCAAGGTCAGTTCACCAGTTTTACTTTCCCTCATTCGCAAGAACCATACTTCTTCCAGCATTCCAACACTGACTTTTACAAACGGTTATTCACATTAAAATCTAAAGGAGGAAACATTTTCTCTCTCTTCTGCTTTTCTCTCTCCCCTTTCCCCTCCCCAGTCCCATCTTACCCCATCTCAGAGAAAGCAGGAGATAAATCTCAGCACAAGCAACTTTATTTCATATTTGTGAGAAAGTTTGACAATAGCTTGAGTTAGTAGTGATTTGAACAAGGATGCTTGTGTGGGCTTATATTCCCCAGCGTTGAGATGAAAATTCTTTTTTTTAATTGAAGCATAATTGACATATAACATTATATTAGTTTCAGGTGTACAACTTAATGATTCGATATTTGCATATATTGTGACGTGACTGCCACACTAAATCTAGTTACCATCCATCACCGCACAGTTAAAATTTTTTTTTAATTTTTTTTTATTGTGGTAAAAATCACATAATATAAAACGTACTATTTTAACCATATTTAACTGTACAGTTCAGTGGCACTAAGTACATTCACACTGTTGTACAACTCTCACCATCATCCACCTTCCTAAACTGAAACTCTGTCCCCATGAAACACTAACTCCCCCTCCCCCTCCCCACCCTCCCCCCACCCCTGGTATCTACCAATGTACTTTCTGACTATGAATTTGACTATTCTAGGTACCTCGTATAAGTGGAATCAAACAGTATTTTTCTGCACCTAATGTATATTGGAATGCATTTTTTAAAATTTATTTTTGGCTGCATTGGGTCTTCGTTGCTTTGCACGGGCTTTCTCTAGTTGCAGCGAGCGGGGGCTACTCTTCATTGCGGTGCGCGGGCTTCTCATTGCGGTGGCTTCTCTTGTTGCAGAGCACGGGCTCTAGGCGCGCGGGCTTTAGTAGTTATGGCTCGCGGGCTCTAGAGCACAGGCTCAGTAGTTGCGGCGCACGGGCCTAGTTGCTCCACGGCATGTGGGATCTTCCCGGACCAGGGCTGCATTGGCAGGGGGATTCTTAACCCCTATGCCACCAGGGAAGTCCCTGGAATGCATTTGTAAGGTTAACTTAATATATGTCCTGCAAACAGATGGTACCTTCTTTTTTCCTCCCCCTGTGCTATACAGTAGGCCCTCACCAGCCATCTACTTCATACACAGTAGCGTACATAGGTCAATCCCAAATATTTTTTCCTTGTGATGAGAACTTTTAAGATTTATTCTCTTAGCAACTTTTAAATGTGCAATAGAGTGTTATGAACTGTAGTCACCATGCTGTACATTACACTCCTGGGGATTTATTTATTTTATTACTGGAAATTTGTACCTTTCGACCCCCTTTGCCCATTTTGCGCACCCTCACCCTAGATGAAAATTCTAAACACATGCAGGTAACTGCTTTCCATGGTGCTGGCACTGGCTTAAAGGATAATCAGGTTCTCAGAAAACTACTGTCTTGCGGTTGCATCTCAGAGGCTATAATTTGACCCGAATTAGGACCAAATCCATGTAGTAAGACATATAATAATAGAAAACTAATGTGCGTGTGTGCCTGTGTGTAAAATTAAGCTTTCATTGCAGTGTATCTTCGAACAAGTTGTAGCCAAAGTTTTTTTCTTCCTCATGAAAATGGGTATAAGTAGGTCTAAATAAGAATACAGAACATTCCTAATCAATCTGAGAAATATATACAGTTCAAAACATAGAAACTGGGCTTCCCTGGTGGCGCAGTGGTTGAGAGTCCGCCTGCCGATGCAGGGGACACGGGTTCGTGCCCCGGTCCGGGAGGATCCCACGTGCCGCGGAGCGGCTGGGCCCGTGAGCCATGGCCGCTGGGCCTGCGCGTCCGGAGCCTGTGCTCCGCAACGGGAGAGGCCACAGCAGTGAGAGGCCCGCGTACCGCAAAAAAGAAAAAAAAAAAAAAAAAAAAAAACGTAGAAACTATAATGATGCCGTAGTGGTCACTTCAGGAAAGGGAGGTAACCAAAGTTCTATCACCATCTCCTACTATGCTGAGCATTTTACATGGAGCATTTTACACCTGAAAACTCTTCTAAAAAATAGATATTATGCCCATGTAAACATGAGTTTCAGACAGGAAAGTAACTTGACCGAAGTCGCACAGTTAGGAGGGTGACGCTCGCAGTCTCCCCACTAAATCCTAATTACTGTATTTAAGACAGTTCACAGCCAGGGAACAGTACTTGCCCAAGGATTGGGTAGCCCTATTAAAGGTCAATTCTAATAGTTGTCCTCTGGATTCGTGGAGTGCATCTTTTCCTCAGAACTCTGAAAACACTCAGCAATTTATTCTCATGACATATCCTTAAAGCCAGGAGGAGCAAGTATTATTTTACCAGATGTGGAATCTGGAAGAACAAAGAGATTCTGCAGTTTGCTCAAGGCCATAGAGTTAGCAGCAAAGGAAGATTAAAACTGAGGTCTTCAGATCCCTAACTCAATACTTATCTCCACTAAAAATGGCTGCCTCTCATCAAGTTTACATTAGATCAAATTCTTTAAATAATAAACTGTGTGTAACAATCATAAGAATAAGAATAATAGCAGCTACCTTTGTTGATGGCCTGCCCTGTGCTAGGTTCTTCCTGTGTGTTATCTCTAGTGCTCAAATGACCCTGCAGAGACTTAGATTGTGTAGCTGAGTTGCCCCAGGCCCCACAGCAATGTGATAGAGCTGAGAATTCAAATCCAGGCTTCTCTGGCTTGAAAGTCCAGACTTTCCCACTAAGCGACATCAATATGGGTATGAAATGCCCGTCCCAAGTCCCAGGCAGCATATAGGTGATATTCACTACTACAAAACCCTACTCCAATAAATGAATTATGGTAGCACTTTAGGTTATTGTGAACATTAAATGAATAAATCTTTACATAAAGCACTCTACACCAGTACCTTCTATCGAGTAAGAGTTTAATAGGTGATGATAATGTGACATTTCTCATTAGGTTGGCTTCCACCCAAGCAGCTGCACACATGATTCCTTGAACCAAAATAGCCAACCTCCTCTTCTTCATCAGGTGTGATTTACCTTAAGTTACATATAATCCGTCAAAAACACTTAGACATAATTGTTCAATGGAGCGATTCAACGCTGAGCTAACTCCAGGGAACGATTCAGGAGTAAGAGACTTGGTCCTTGCCCTTCATCCCAAGTTTCAGTGTAGTTGGAAAGGCTAAAATGGAATCATAATAACTTTGGAATGATTGAAATAGTTTTATCGAGCGCCTCGCCCACAGTAGATGTACAGAAACATTTGTGGAATAAATGTGCGCTAAATTGTCAGCACAGACTCATACGTCAGAGAGGCAGGAGGAGGATTGAGATGGTGTCCCAGAGATCAGAAGAGGAATTTGCAGGAGTGAGTGGTTGGAGAAGATGGGCAAAACTGGATCTGACCATTAACTGATTTACCGAGAAAGTCCAAAAACATAGACGAAAGCGAGGCAGCTTTCGAGCGAGGCAGTCTGTATTTCGGAAGGGCGCTGACCTAACGAAGCTCATTTCTGAGGCTGATTCCACGTCGCATTAGCCTCGCCTGAGCTCAGGCTCTATCTGACTCTGGCAACTCTTCTGCGATGCAAAGTCATCTCATTATTTAGAGGCTGTAAATGGCTTGCCGCGTGTTTCAGAGCAATTCTTTTTTTTTCTTTTAACATCTTTATTGGGGTATAATTGCTTTACAATGGTGTGTTAGTTTCTGCTTTATAACAAAGTGAATCAGTTATACATATACGTATGTTCCCATATCTCTTCCCTCTTGCGTCTCCCTCCCTCCCACCCTCCCTATCCCACTCCTCTAGGTGGTCAGAAAGCACCGAGCTGATATCCCTGTGCTATGCGGCTGCTTCCCACTAGCTATCTGCCTTACGTTTGGTAGTGTATATATATCCATGCAATTCTTTTAAAATTCTCTTTCTCCGCCTCCCTCTGTAAACTCTCTAAGTAAGATGACCGTTTAGTTGCCACTATTTCCAGGTTTGATTGCTCAGCCATAAAAACTGTCATAATATTGGACACTAAGATGACTGTGGCCAGTGTGTGGTAATTATATTTCATTAAAATTCCTAGTATGCTTGCCGGTGAGAAGGTTTTCAAAGCCTCTAGATAATTACTCTATCTAATAGGGTCTATGGCTTGTTCAGAGAGTCCGTGGTACAGAAAATAATTGGCTTTTTTGTCAGTGACTCCTGTTTCATACAAGAATGTGTGCAGGTATATGTATGTATGTGGTGTTTGTGGGTATATGTGTGTGTGTGTGTGTACATGTGCATGCATATATGTATGTCTATTTGAGTTTGTATGATACATCATCCATGCCAAGGACCATGCCAGACCTTACGTGTGGTTAAATTCAACTCTTCAGAAAAGAAACACACTTTCTCTTTATCTCTATCCCATAGGAAATCAACAAGGAATTTGGCTAATGGGAAAATGCAGGTTGTAATCAAAATATGCTAAGTCACTAAAAATTTTGCCTATATTTTTGTGTTCTACAGGAATCTACTTGTCCCTTCAGCTCTTACAGGGCAAAAAAAAAAGAAAAAAGAAAACTTTTAATGCATTGTGGTTATAAAACTAAGGAAGGTTTTCTGGGCTTCCCTGGTGGCGCAGTGGTTGAGAGTCCGCCTGCTGATGCAGGGGACACGGGTTCGTGCCCCGGTCCGGGAAGATCCCACATGCCGCGGAGCGGCTGGGCCCGTGAGCCATGGCCGCTGAGCCTGCGCATCCGGAGCCTGTGCTCCGCAACGGGAGAGGCCACAACAGTGAGAGGCCCGCGTACCGCAAAAAAAAAAAGAAAAAGAAAATACATAACTGGCACAACCAATGCATAATTTTACAAATATTATTGCTTTGGCCACAGTTTAGAAATGTGTCTGTTTAAAGAAAAGAAGTATCAATAAAAATTTTACACAGGTGACACTCATACATGGAAGGGAAAAAAAGACACAAGTTTGATAATACTACACTGTAGCATGTTGTAACAAACACGATCAGTTTAAAATAAAAGTCATCGTTCTTCCTATTTGCCAGATTAACATTTTAGGGAGGGAGAAAGGGGAATATGAAAAGTAAAAGGAAGGTTATTAGATCTTTAAGTCAGTTATAGAGGATCACATGAAAGCACCCCCAGGCAAAGCTCTGTTATTGCAGCCAGGTTTGATACTCACGAAACAGGGTGGGGGGCACTGAGACCCGATCCTGGGGCATACTCATCCGGAATTTAGCCTGCAAGCTCTATGGCTGTCTTGAGACAAAGCTCGAACTAGAAAACCCAGGCCCAGATCCTCACGCGTGTCTCTGGGGAGGTGAACCTTTGCCTCTTTAGGGAGCGGCTTGTTCTGCTGGCTGTGCGCTGTTTGTAGAAGGATAAGAAAAAGCACAGAGAAAGCCTGGCACATCTGCTCATGTCTGGGCTGTATGAGCTTCGCCTTGCCCCGTGATGGACTCAGATTAAACTCACCTCTGTCTTCCTCATGTGCCACTCTTCCCGGGCTCACATTAGAAAATTCAAAGACAGAGAACAAAGCAGCCACGTTTGTTTTTCCAGAAAAAGAAGGGTCTGGTGAAAACAGCCCTGACAGCTGTGCTCTGTGGCTTGGTGAGTTAAGTAAGGGCTTTTACATGTTTCATTCAAGACTCTGTTTAGACTGGGTGCTGAGGATTTATATATCAATTTTTGGGCTCTGGTGTCATTGAGGTAGCTCTGATTTCCCATGACTTTGTGGTCATCTGTATTTGCCTGCAGTGAAGGAAATACCTAAGAGAACAGGAGTCAACGTAGTCCAGGGTCACTGAAAAGCTGGCCTTTTGTCCTTGGCTCTTTTTAAGCGTGCCGCCGGGGTTCTAAAAACAAAAGCAGCAGTCTTTAATCAGGAACACCTGACTCGGGATGGGTAACTTGCTCTCACGTTGGCTTTTGCAGAAGTGGCGGTGTGTCGAGGATGCGTCTGGCAAGCTTCGGATTCACAAGTGCAAGGGGTCTGGTGACCTGCTTGCCGTCCGGCACAGCACGAGGCCCCTCTTCTCTCGCAGCTTCCACGACAATGACAAAGAGTGCAATTGTGGAGATGCCGGTTATCGGGCCAGCAGAAGCCAGAGGAAGAGTCAGAGGCAGTACCTAAGGAACCAGGGGACCCCGAGTAAGCCATTCGCTGTGACTCTCTCAGTGGCAGCCCAAGGCCTTTGGGAATGGATGTTAGGGAGACAAAAACGTCTTGATCCATCTACATGTTAGATATTATCAATGCACAGGTTTGGGGCTAAAAGCAAATAATAGTTCTGTTTACAATATGAAAGCCGAGGTCATTTGAAATTTTGCTTTGTGAATATTAAGCTTAGGATGAAAATATATTCAGTAAAAGCAGCAGACACAAAACATGCACACTTAAAAAAGAAAGAAAAGAAAAATCCGAGGTTTCAGTGCTTGTGCATTTAACTAATAGGAGAAGCATGAATGCTTTTTTAAACGGCATATCTGTTTTAGGATGATATATGTTTCTAATTCCTCTTATTGACTGGCGGGGTCAAACTAGCCAAATTCAGCATGAGAAGCAGTGCCTAGCATCTTCATAAAAACTCTTCTCAGGCAGCTATCTGATTCCTATGAAGCGGCACCTTCCATAAAAGAGTGAGAGTCTAGTGCCATCTAGTGGCGTAATGTGAAAAGTGACTTTATTTATATGATAACGCCTTTCTGAACTGGTTTTGGAAAGCAGGATACATTAAATTAAATTCCATGCCCAAAACCAGGGAATCAAATCATTCACTAGAGTGCAATGGAAGCTCTTAGAACAGGCTTTTTTATCCTGGCCTTCACAGATGAACTTTATAGGATCATGAGCCTCTAGCATTTTATCCAAAATTTTAAGTATATTCTATGTGTATATATGCACATGTTTCTGGATGTCCGTAACTTTCAACAAAATATTAAAGGAATAAATAACCCCAGAGGCTGAAAATCATTGACTTTGGAGATTTTCCTCTTGAGAGAAAATGCCAGGTTTAATAATTCACACAAAGATTTCAAATGGGAAAACGACAAGGGACAGGACCCCTGACCCTCTCCCTTAACAGAAGCCATCTCCAGTGTCCAGCTTGGAGGTGGGGGAAGCCTCTTTTCTCTCAAGAAGTTCAGTTGTCGCTCCCCAGGCACTGACCATAAAACACACTGACTTTTCCGTGTGGAGCACAAGCGCAAGAAGTCTGGGGGCACTTTTTCAAGCCACGTGGAGTATTGTGTGTTCGAGAACGGGAATGAATGCTCTTCTTTTGCGTCATGATGGAAGCGCTCTCAGTGATCCAATGCACAGGGGCGTTTCCTCTGAGAGCTGCATCCTGCAGAGAACGAAATGATTCTGATCTCACAGCCCATGTGCTCCCTTTCTTCCTGCTTTCGCAGCGGGCTGGACACATAAGGCCACTGAGTGGCCCCCCCCGACCCCCCGCAGAGCCTGAGTGCATCTGATCGGCGGGGAGCAGTGTGTGCATGTTAAAGCTCTTATCTAGCCCACAATGAGCCTTGACAGTGGTCTCTGGTGACCAGAGAGCACACTCATCTCCCCCTGGCGTTACTGTCCATCGGCCAGGCATTTAGTTGGCTGATGAAAGCATTTGCAAAATTTAATTTTTCTTAGAGCGATCTTCTACTATTTGTGCAAATAGAAGGTGTCTGGAGCCTTCACCGTTTTGAGAAAGCAGCCCAGTGTCGTGGGGAGACTGTAATCTTTAGAATCTGATAGGTTGTAGTCTGAGATCCCACAACTATTGGCTGCGTCACCTGGCAAAAGTACGTAACATTCAAAGCTTCAGTTTTTTCATCATAATATAAAGATGGTAACAAATTCATGAGCCTGTTTTGACAATCTGATAGATTTTTTAATGTGAGGATTTATTGGCATAATTCCTGTCTTTCATGATTGTGCATTAGAGATAAGGACGATGGGAATAATATATAGCAAAAGCTCATTATAGTCATTACTATTATTAATAGTTTTATTATTAAAAACTAATTATAGTCATTACTATTACTAATAGCTTTATCTGAACTGCTTTGTAGTTCACTTTGAAAACTTGATGTAGAAGTTCACAGCCTGCCCTAAGGGGAAAGGGTCTTAGAGATCACCTGGATCTACCCCCTCACTTGAGGGATGAAAGGCCTGAGACCCAGAGAAACACACCATCCAGCACACTGCTCTGCACTTGCAAAGCCAGGACCATAGCCTGCCTCTCCCGGTGTGGATTCCCCTGGGCCGGCCACTGCACCATGATGTGCCCCTCAGCAATGCAGTGTGTGCTGCTTGCCCCGTCGCAAAATGCTCACCAAGTCTGGCGATCATCTTCTTCCCTCCTAAACTACACCTGGCCATCCGTGTTAACCTGTCTTCCCTTATTTCCAGAGTACAAGCCCAGATTTGTCCATACCCGGCAGACACGCTCCTTGTCAGTCGAATTTGAAGGCGAAATATATGACATAAACCTGGAAGAAGAAGAACTGCAAGTCCTGCGACCACGAAACATTGCCAAGCGTCACGATGAAGGTCGCCAAGGGCCCAGAGGCCGCCAGGCCACCAGCGGCGGTGATGGGGACGCGATGCTGGCCGACAGCGGCAATGCCGTGGGCCTGCCCGCCACTGTCCGAGTGACGCACAAGTAGGAAGGCTTTGTGTTCACGGGGATTGAGTTCAGAGTCATCCCTCCGTATCATACGATTTTGCCCCTTTACAAAAAGCGGTATCACTCAGCAGTGCGGTGTTCCCAGAGCTGGCCGCTGTGATACACACCTGGGGGTTCAAGAAGCAACAAGGGGTCCAAACAGTCATAGATTTGGACGTTTGCTTTGGGTCAGTTTCACATGAAGGCTGATCAGCTGGGCGTTCAGCCAGAGTGATGCCGTCACATCTTGACTCAGCAGGAGTGGAGTTCTGCCCTGAAGCACTTACCTTTGTGGAGTCTAGAAAACACATGGAAAACATTACCGGGGCTGGAAGGGCTCTCGGTGCTGCACGGGCACTGCGGCTCAGAGCAGTTACAGCGTTAGGCTCTCAGAAATGAAACACAGCCCAAGGGAGGACTCTGGGTCCCGGAGAAGCTTCCAGAAAGATGGCGTGGGTTGAGGATGGATATGAGATGCAGAAACACCTGACCTCTCCAGATCCCAGAGAGTCACAGAGATGGGGAGGGAGGAGATTCCCCTCGGCTTTAACCGACTGCCCTGGGTCTTCAGTTCCTTCCAAAATCTGTGTGCTCTCTTGATAGAGAAATCTTTTCTTTCTGAATTTATTAGCTGGATCTTTGTTTTCTCTTTCATTTCATCACTTTAGGGAGGTGGGGTGCTGTGAGCCCTGCCAGCATCTTTATCTCTGGGACGGGTCTCCTGGTGCCCGCAGTGGTTATGGTTCCAGAGGCTAAAAGATTGAGACCCGCGTTTGTTTCTCATTCAGTGTTGATTTGCTCCCCCATCCCACCTGCTGTCCATCCCTGGGGCTGCTTCTTTGCTTCAAACTTAATGGGACACCTCAGGCAGGCTCTCTGTAACAAAATGAGTGGGACGAATAACCACCTTCTATCTCTGTATTTCTTCGCATCAACCATTTCCGTTACAACTGTGAGAACATTTTTTTCCCTACAGTATTTGGTGGGGCTTTCAAAAATGGAGGGTTTTTTTGGGAGGGGTGATATTTGTTCATGGGGGCGTGAATATTGAATGTTGCCTTGATCTTTGTGATGAATGACGTCTCTCTGATACCATCCTCTGTCCTCACCAGTAGCCAGGAAACATTCCCACTTATCCTTGTCTGTAGCTCAGCTCCAGGTAACTGCTTGCATCCAGATTAAACAGTTAGAGCAGCGGTCCCCAACCTTTTTGGCACCAGGAACCGGTTTCATGGAAGATGATTTTTCTACATGGGCGGGGAGGGAGCAGGGGATGGTCTAGGCGGTGTTGCGAGCGATGGGAAGAGATGGGGAGAGGCAGATGAAGCTTCACTCTCTTGCCCACCATGCACCTCCTGCTGTGCCACCCAGATCCTGATAGGCCGTGGACCACTACTGGTCCATGGCCTGGGGGTCGGGGACCTCTGGTGTAGAGGATAATGAAGTTCCCTTGGCTATTTTTAATTGCTTTTTAATATTAGAATAGAAACCTGTTTCTAATGTTGTTTGCTTGGTTTTTGCAGATGCTTTATTCTTCCTAATGATACAATCCATTGTGAGAGAGAACTTTATCAATCAGCCAGAGCCTGGAAGGACCACAAGGCGTACATTGATAAAGAGGTGAGCCATGGCCATGTACTTGGAAGGTATATTCCAAAAGCGCACTCCACTTGCCAGCCCTGCTGTGCACACTCATCTTTTTTATAATTATGTGAAGAGTAGAAGAACAAGCTGCTTCTGCTTCTCCAGTGATACCGTGATATTCCTGACTGAAAACAAAATAGAAGGTGAAAAAAGCATGACCTCTTGAAATCTCTGTGCGCAAAATCATTCAATTATAAAAGAGGCAGCTGTTAATGTTTATTATAACACATCGGTTGGAGTATAGAGGTAGACATATTCTATGCCCAGCTTGTTTCCAAATTAATTATCACCTCAGATGAAGAGCTGTAATTGTGTAGCTGTAAACACGGAAAATAGGGTGGAAAGAAAGAGGCTTTGTATAGAAAATGTTGATCTTAAAATGCCGCGGTTGACATGCGTGTTTTCCAGATTGAGGTTTTGCAAGATAAAATTAAGAATTTAAGAGAGGTGAGAGGACATCTAAAGAGAAGGAAACCTGAGGAGTGTGGCTGCAATAAACAGAGGTGTGTGTGTGTCCATCCATGGTCTCATTTTCTCACAAGCTGCAGTGATGCACAGTAGGCTCGTTTCTCTCTTTTACCAATAGAAAGCTTAATAAATTGATATCATATATTGTAATGATCTAAACCATGTATGTCAAATTAAACACTCATAAACCTAAGCAGAAGCTTAAAAGAAAAGTCCCATTTACTTAGAAGATTGTTACATACAACAAAATAACTGCCTACCTTGTATTCTTCTTCCATTTTATAAATCAACTGTTTGATCAAATGCACAATTATGAAGACTCACTTTTCAACCTTCTTGCCTGCAGCTATTACAACAAAGAGAAAGGTGTGAAAAAGCAAGAGAAATTAAAGAGCCACCTTCACCCATTCAAGTAAGTAACTGTTTTTGCCACATTTGCTGGGAGTGGAGGACGTTTTGCAGGGCCTTTCTGAAAGGCTGCCTGGACTCCTGTGTTCCAAGTGGTGCTGCTTAAGAAAAGTAGATGCAACTGGGAGGGCATTAGCTCAAGAAGTTGAAAACAAGCCCACGTCTTGCCAAGGGACCATGGCAATCGATATTTTTGGAATCCCAGGAGGGGGCATCATTTGAAGTTCTGCTCTAATTGTGTGTGTGCTCTCTGCTGGTGTATCGGCTGGTATCTAGATTGTACTCCATGCACTGCTTTCTGTGGACAGTGATTAGGAGATGTGGACTCGCTGAATTAGGTCTGTGTGTTCTGCAGAGCAGCATGCAATTGTGTTGAATTCTATAAGTTGGAAGAAAAAGACATCTTTTTAAAATAATCGTAAAATGTGCGTGTAAAGGGAATTTAATATTTGAGCCTCAACAAAATTTGAGCCCTTCGTGGAAAGATCAAGATAATAAAAAAAAATTTTTTTAATTCTTTCCAAGCCTATTTTGTAGGATTTGTCAAGAGAATTTTAGAAACTAATTCAAGTCATCTAATCCGACCAATCATTGACTTCATGGCTGATAGATACCGGGCCACCAGGAAGTTAAGCCACTTGCCCAAAGGGCATGGCCAACAGGATCTACTGATTCACATTGACATTTATTTCCATCAATGTTTGCATGTCAATAGGAGGAAAATGTCAATCCTGTTAAGATTCAGTAAAATTCTAAGAGCGTTGTCACTTCATGAGTTTGTCTTCAATATTGCTGCTTATATTTTGTGTTTGGAGGCCCTCTGAAAAAGTAAGGCCATCTATTGTTGTGTGTCTACTATCTTGTGCCTAAATATGTGTGTGCGGTTCATAGCAACAATCCTGTTTTTACTTGAGAAAGTGCTTTCTGATCATTAAAAAGTCCCTTATATTGGAATAGAGAAGCCGCTCAAGAAGTAGACAGCAAACTGCAGCTTTTCAAGGAGAACCGCAGGAGGAAGAAAGAGAGGAAGGAGAAGAAACGGCAGCGGAAGGGTGAGGAGTGCAGCCTTCCTGGCCTCACCTGCTTCACGCATGACAACAACCACTGGCAGACAGCGCCGTTCTGGAATCGTGAGTTGCCCCATCTAACTGCCACTTCCTGCCACCATCCCGACAGCCAGCAGCTCGTGCCCAGTCACTTAGACTAGGAATTCAGCAGCTTGAAACCAGGAATCTAGAAAGATTCTAGATGAAAGCATCATATCATTGTCTATACTGACAAATAGAATCATTTTGCCCAAAGTTACGTTTTTCTTTAGAAATTTTTATTTTGACGTTTTGTTTGAAAATGCCCAGCTCTCCGTGGGTTTTTCTCCTGACGATATTTCACAGAGTACCCAGCCCCTGACAGACTTCCGGCCCAGCAAGACTGCTTTGCCACTAAGTAATTAAATCAATGGATGAACAATTTTGTCCCAAATATATTTCATTTCTGCTTTATTTCAAGTGCATGGAGACTTGCACTTGAAGCAGGTCAGTGTTTCTCAAACTGGGATTTGGAGACTCCCAGGAAGCCAGAGACCATCCTTGGGGAGACCTAGGGCCTATTTGTGGTCATTTTTGTTTCTCTTTCCGTTTTGGTACATCTTGATTTCAGGGTCTATGTTTGCAGTTATGTTTACATAGTGTTTCCGTACTCGAGGCTGAGTGAACTCTTAAAGGCCTAGCTTTAACTTTGAACGTGGGGATCTGAGGGTCACAGAGCTTGCTGGCGATCTGTTCTCCATCAGGCTCTGGGCCGAGCACGGGAGACACACGATGAGCGAGACACACCTCCTTCTCTGCCCTCAAGACACTTATATTCCAAGAGCGGTAAAGAAAGATAGTAAATGAAATCAATAAAATAATTACAAGTTGTAATAATGCTGTGAAGGAAACAGTGATCAAAGTTTTTAAAAGGGTCCCTTTTAGAGAGGGTAGGGATAAAGGGCCTTTCTGAAGAGGTGAAATTGAAGCTGAAACCTGAGGCGTGGAGAGAAGGAATCATGTGAACAGGGGTTGGGGGTGCAGCACCCCAGGCAGAGGGAGTAGCAGAAGCTTCCATTGGACCTCTCTTTCCCGTACTTTCTACAAGTTAACCAGTGGACCTCTGCGTGGTACAAAAGATGTTCATGGTAACAGTCCATCTCATGTTCAAGTGTTGTAGAGAGTCTGCAAGGTCACAAATTTTGACCTCCTTAAATCCACTGAGCTACGCTCAAGCCTCCTCCAAACCCATCCACGCTGCAGAATCCCCTCTCTTTCCAGGCACCATTTGTGACACGCGACCATCTGACATTCAGAGCAAGCTAAGGCACTGGGTCCCTCTTTTTATTAAATAACCATTTTTTCCCTCTTTAAAAAAAATTAAAACAACCATCAGTAGGAGTTCCGATACTTTCCTTCCCGTTCTCTACTTAGTCACCCTGTTTTGGAGACAGTGCCCCACAGAGCTAAGGGGACAGCAAACGAAAGAGCCTGAAACTTCACCTTCGCCCTCAGCCTATCATCACCCTCCTAGGTTGCCATTGTTGTTTTGCATCTTCACCTAATCTCACAGCAAATTTGTATAGAGAGGGGGAGAAATGTAGTTGTTTTTAATGTCTACACGCACAGTATTTGCAAGAAAGAAAATGTGAACTTCGAAATATAAAGATAGGGAACGCTGGAATGGCTGGGCTCCTGGGTTTTCTCATTCTTTTCGTTTTGTTTTTCTTTCTTACCGACAGTGGGCTCTTTCTGTGCTTGCACGAGTTCTAACAATAACACCTACTGGTGTTTGCGGACAGTTAACGACACGCATAATTTTCTCTTCTGTGAGTTCGCCACTGGCTTTTTGGAGTATTTTGATATGAATACTGATCCTTATCAGGTAAGTCAATATGTTTTCATTTTATGAAGCTTATTGAAAATGGAATAAGCTGAACGTGAGCTTAAAGATACTGTCCTGGCCGCTTCATCCACAGCTCACAAATACCGTGCACACAATAGAACGGGGCGTTTTGAATCAGCTACACATGCAGCTGATGGAGCTCAGGAGCTGTCAAGGGTATAAGCAGTGCAACCCAAGACCTAAGGGCCTAGAAGTTGGTAAGGAAAAAAAATTTTTTGTTGTCCCATAGTACCTGGAAAATTCTTTCTGTTGTCAAGTTTTCTGCCTTTGAAACATGTAGTGGGGGATAGAAGACATAGAAACGTCTAGTTTGGGATCCTTACAGGGGAAACTTGCCAGGCAATTCCAAACATATTTTGTTCTCTAATTTAGCTCTGGTGCACTAATGAAAAATCTAATACCCCCGAAGATTTGGGGAGTGTTTCATTCCATCTCTCCCAAAGATCCATTCTCTTAGTAAACCTCAATTCCTGATGGAAGCATCCGCTGGAAAACGGGATGAAAGTATTGGGGGGTTCTTTGTTATGGATGTCAACAGTCATAAGATACACTCTAGTAGGTCAACCAGGATATCCTATTTTTTTTTAAGAGAATTGGGATGGAAACACACAATGCCCTATTTCTGCTTCTCAGAGTTTGGAACTCCCCCAGTTGGATCCCTGCCCACGACACATTGAATTAGATTTCTTCTGCAAGTATTTCCCATCTGAAACTAGAGATGTTTGAGCACAACGTGGTCTTGAGATCTGAAAGTATAAGAGGGCCTGTATGGACTCAGCCAGATGTTCCCTCCCTGGTCTGCAATGTTAAACTCATTTCTCCTTTGGCTCATGGAGATGCAGTTCTTTTCAGGGCCCGTCCCAGCTCTTTCCTGGTTAATGAGAATACTTATTTTCTCATAATTCCTGTGGAAATGTCAATGTCAGCTGTCCATAGGAGGAAGGAGAAAGAGCTGAGGCTGGCCAAGGGCACAGCATGCCAACCCCAAAAGGGTGAAGAGCTAGACCCAAAGGCAGTGGGGAGCAATTTGCAAAAACCCTCTGTTGGGCAGCTGAGTTTTCTCAGTGCCCTTAAGGGCCTGTGTCTCTGTGGGTCCCCTGCAGAACCAGCAATAAAGGTAAGCAGCTCCCCAGGCCATGAGCCTTGATGGGGGACTCGGGGGGGGGGCAGTGGCGCATCCTGAAATGATCAGCGTCGTCACCTGTCATTTCCACCATTATAGGGTCCTCACGGCATTCAAGCTGTGAACCCCAGAGGAAAGTCTAAATCCTGTGGGCGGTCCCATCACAGCTGTCAGTCACCACCCCTCAGTTAAAACCTTATTGGAATTCATTGCCAGCCAGAAGAGTCCAGCCAGGTCTTTTGGTCACTGACTCCACTCAGCTTAAATCTTTTCAGATATCCTGCTTATCTGTTGACCTTTTCCTCAAATTTTACCCCCAAAAAGCCCCCTAAGGCCTGGAAATTGAAAGAAGTATTAGAGGCACTAGAAATATTACACCCGGATATTTCTCCCCTGAAGAACATAGCACTCCTACTGGTGATGACATAGCAGCTCCACTTAGTGAAACCTGATAGAGTCTCTAAGTGGTGAACGACACGCCAGGCGGAGCCTCCTGTTACCGTTACGCTTCAAGTAGTCCTGTCCACCTTCTAGACGCTTCCTGAGGGAGATGATTATTGGCCCTTTTTTCCAAGTGTTTTGTCTAAAATAACCAAAAGTTAACTATTCCTGAGACTTACATGGACTTTGGGAAGTACCGTTTTATCGCTTTGAAATGGGCTTTCCTATCTCACCCTCACCCATTTTTCATGTGAAGTCTGATACGTTTTATCTTAAACCTTTTTATTTATAGCTTTCCATCCTCATTTTGAACCTGTCTAATAGAAAAGCTCTGTTGGACTCCGGCACTGTCTGTATTTCACACGATATATTTCTTTCTAGGGTTTAGATGTTGTGCGTGGAACATGACACAGTGGGTGGTTTTGAGTTGTAAAGCTAACATAAATTACTCTTATATTTTCCTATATCAGGAAATAAAGATGGAGGAAGCTATGACCTGCACAGGTATTCACACTTTTTTATTCTCCCCGGCAGCTTCTTTCCCAGTCATTGCATGATTCAGCCACTTTAACTCATTTCTGTTTCTCACCTTGTCGCACAGAGCGTAGCTTGGGGTGCATGCATGTTCTAACAGCTTTCTCCACCGTCTTGTGTCACTGGGGACAGACCTGTCATTTTGCTTTTAAATCAACTCATGGTCACAACAAGATGTCTCTCAGAGCATTCACTCAGTCCCGTGCTTGATGGTGCTTTTAAGCACGGAATGATGTGAAGAGGGAGAAAACAGAATGACCTTCGGGAGCCCTGGGAGGAAGGGGGGAGAATGACTTTCCTGGTGGTGCTTACACGTTGATTTGGTGAAGAGGCTTCACAGAAATGAGGTAGAGATTTTATGAACTATGAAGCCAAAATCACGAAAGGCGTCACGGGAATTTTAAGAGCACGCTAGAGCCGAAGTTGGAGCAAAGAGAAGGCGTTTCCTTGTTCACAGTCTTTAATTAACTCTGGTGGTGAAAGCAGCGGTGACGGGGCTCAGAAGCTTTGCCGGGTGGTGGTGAGTGAATAGGAAGCGTGGGAGTCGGGGTCAGGGTATCTGGAATCAAGTCTCGCAGAAAGGCCCCAGCACAGCCTGGAGACAATAGTGCCTGACACATGAAAGCTTGACGAACGGCCCTCAGCCCAGCCCTCTTATCCCCTCCAGCCCCCCATCCATCACGCTTACCTCCCTGTGCTCTGGGGTCGGGGAGGGGGACCCAGAACGCCTGGCGGCCGTGGCAGTCCTTGCACAGAAACTTCTACTCCAAGCTTAGACTGCAAGCAGGTCTGTCAGAAACATGCCGTGTGGGGCAGGAGGGGTCTGTCCTTACCACTTTACTGAGGGGAAACTGAGGCACGGGTGTGTCACTGCTTTAGTTCACGAATCCTCTTGGGAGAAACACTTTCATCAAAGGAACATGGACCTCACTGGTGTCACCCATCTTGATACTGTCTCAAAGAAATAGAATACTATCGCCTGTCCGGGGCACCCTGGTGGCCCCCCTGCCCCTCCTCCAGCCTCCTGAGCTGTGGTCTCAGGCTCCTCCTTTCAGAGGGCAGTTCACTGGTCCCATGAGAAGCTGAATGATGGCGGGGAAGGTATAAGCAAACAAGATAGAGAAAGCTGGACTTTTGAGGATCCTTGATAATGGTCTCTCTAGCTCTTCTTTTTCTCTCCCCTCTTGTCTTTCTCCTTTCCTTTCCTCACTCTGCCTCCGCACCCACCCTGCGTACCCCGCACCAGCACACGTAAGACAGAGCAGGACAGCCCCCTCTTACGCGGGTCTCCCCCAGGCTGTGGGCTGACGAGGTAACATCTCACACCCCAGGACTGATCTACCTGCTTCCCGGGGGTCCCGTGAAGACATTTCTGAAGTGGGGCATTTTCAGTGGACCTCACACTAGATACTGACTTAAGTTATTTTATGATGCACTCAGTTCTACAGCTGCGGGATTTTCCGTCTGGCCCTCTTTTATTTCTGTCATGACAGAGGGAAAGGGGCATTAACAGGTTACTTAAGACACAAGTCTGGTCAGAGCTGAGGAAGAGAGTTCTTCACCGAGCCATCCTTGGACAGCTTTGAGATGAAGAATGGCTAACTGCACTCCAGTCATGAGCAAAGGGCAGGATCTGGGACTCCCGCTACCCTGATCCCTGTCACCACCATCACTAAACGTGGCCAAATGCATCCTTTCTGGGGTCGTTTGGGCAAACCCTTGGTAGCTTTAGTTGTTGAGGGCATGGCGTCCCTTCCCTGGTAACGTGGCCAGTGAATGTGTGTGTGCAGGGTAACCTCGTGTTACCTGTTTTGTTTTGTTTTTTCTTCTAAATTCCTTACCAATGGACAAATCTAAGGATCCTTTTTAACTCAGAATGACTGGCGTTTTCAGACTCCACCACTTCATAATCCATGAGGCAAACTACCTTTCAGCTGCCATCCACATCGTAGGCAGGAAATGACGAAACAGGAGGGCATCGACCTGTCAGACCTGGGCTCTCACTGGACGCCCAAAGGCAGTGCTTGATGTGCTCCCCCCCGTCCACTGCATCCTGTTGGATTGAAAGGCAACAGATGTGGGAAGGCCGAAAAAACTGCCGTCCCAGTTTACCAGCCCACAGCCCTCCCGTGACGGCACCGCTAATGGGTTTTTGGAAGCTTCGATTCTTTAAGATTTTTATTTATTTATTTATTTTAGGAAACTAATTAAAATGCATTTTGAATCATGCAATTTGATTACAAAAGCCTTTGAGAAAAATGAGAACAATCACACCTGAAGAATTTGGAATTTGAAAATTCAAGAATATTTTAGAAAATGTACTTTGTACGAGACTGACTACAGAAGAGTTTGTAAACTGCCTTCAGTTTTGTGAATTTTCGAAAATTAATCCTTAGGCTTATTTAGAAGGTCTTTTAAAAGCCAGTCTGTTCCCTGTTCAATTTCCTTTTTTTTTTTTTTTTTTTGGCGTGGGAGGTCCATGAGGCAGGGCAGCTGAAATGCTTTGCTTATTCCCACTGGTCACTTTCCCGGTTAGGACAAGCTCAGAGTAGGGACACAGCTCAGTAAAGTGGCCCCCATTCTACTCAGGAAATAATTGCTGGCTTGAGTTGAAAGTAATAAGTTCTGTGTTGCAAAATAGAATCAGATCCACAGGTTGATGGGGCGTTTATTTTTCCCATTGCCTGTGAGAGCAGATGCCGCTACCCTTTGATGAGCTGCTGGCGGTCACGGTCACTTCTTGGCCGCCTAAGGCTGGCATGGCTGCTTCCTGCCCCTTTCGTCCCACACCCTGCAGGCCAGCAGGCCACGCCGTGCCCACCCTCAGCGACCATGCTTCTGTCCACTTTGCTTTTGCTTGTTTGTTTTTTCCAAATGTAAAGTCGACTTTTTCTTTTTATTGAAGTATAGTTGGTTTACAATGCTGTGTTAGTTTCTGGTGTACAGCAAAGTGTTTCAGTTTTATGCATGTATATACATATATTCTTTTTCAGATTCTTTTCCCATATAGGTTATTACAGAATATTAAGTAGAGTCCCCTGTGCTACACAGTAGGCCCTGTTGATTATCTATTTTATATATAGTAGTGTGTTTCTGTTAATTCCATACTCCTAATTTATCCCTCCCCTCCGTCTTTCCCGTTTGGTAACCATAAGTTTGTTTTCTATGTCTGTGAGTCTGTTTCTGTTTTGTAAACAAGTTCATTTGTATCTTTTTTAGATTTCACATATAAGTGATATCTTACGGTATTTGACTTTCTCTATCTGACTTACTTCACTTAGTATGATAATCTCTAGGTCCATCCATGTTGCTGCAAATGGCATTATTTCATTCTTTTTTGTGGCTGAGTAGTATTCCATTGTATATATGTACCGTATCTTCTTTATCCATTCCTCTGTCGATGGACATTTAGGTTGCTTCCATGTCTTGGCTATTGTAAATAGTGTTGCTATGAACATGGGCGTGCATGTATTTTTTCAAATTAGAGTTTTCTCCAAATATATGCCCAGGAATGGGATCACTGGGTCCTTTAGTTTTTAAGGAACCGCTTTTGGTTGTTTTGACTAATTTGCCCCTGTGGCCACAGTGCGTTCCTTGTAGACAGTTACGGGTGGCATAGCTGTGTGTTAGAGGCTGCAAAGTACTGTGGTTAGAGCACAGACACTGAAGCCACCCTGCCTTGGGTTCAAATCCCAGCCTCACTAGTCAGAAGCTGAGAACAGAGCCTAACATATAGCAAGCCCCAATGATGATGGGTATTATTAGTCAGGTATAATATGGGGGCCCAAAACATTCACATGAAGAAAGTGGTATGTGAAAGGGGGTAATGAGTGATAAAAGAATGCTACTCTATTTTATAAGAAACACAAAAAGATATTCATCAACACCAACACCATCTCCATCATCACTCATTGGCAGCCCAGAGTCCAGCACACGAATGCATTTTCTGAACCATCCAAACCTCTTGAGATCAGAAAGGAGAAACACAGCCTTCACTGCCCTGCTCTGTGTTGTCCTGAGGAAGCTGCCCCCGGGTCTCTTCTCTCAGTCACATCTCAGGGCTCCGTTTTCTTTGCAAGCTGCCTTGCTAGCACTGTTGGACTTTTCTGTTTAAGACACTAGACCAAGAGATGGGTCAAAGCCAGGGTTTGGAGTTCAAGGGGCTGGAGGTGAGGTCGGCTTCCTAAGACGAAGAGGGGACCTGTGTCAGGGCTGTTAAAGGCGTGGGTCAGGACCAGGAGCCCTGGGTGCTGCTGTGCAGTTTGCACCCTGAAAAGAAGTGTGCCGCGGAGGGACAGCTAGGCACTGAAATCCAGTTTCCATTATCCCCAGTGGATTAAGTCATTTGTTAAATGCTGCCGGTACACAGAGAGCAATTTCAGAATTGCTAAATCACACTACTGCAAAAACAAACCTGCTGTCTGGAGTTCAGTGTGTTTTTCAATTGTTTCTCTTTTGACTAACAAAAAACAGTGCTACGTTCAAAGTTATCTGGGCTTGTTCTGTGCCCCGCCCTCTTTGATGATGGTTATGTTATTCATTTGAAATAAAGTAAGGTTTGTTTATTTGTTTGTATTCCATTTTAGGTTCTTTTTATCTTCATCATTATTCATTTGATTTTGGTTTTTAGTATATAATGCCTTCACCTAGCTCCAAAGTCAAAACTGCAAAAAGCGTAATTTATTCAACTGCTCTTTTATGCATTATTCAGTTATTTTCATATTTTACAATTACAAATAGTACTGTAATAAAGGGCCTTGTGCAAGTGTAATTTCATGTTGTTGAGAATATCTTCAGAGTAAATTCCTAGTCATGAATTGGTGGGGTTACTGTGTCAACTGGTAAATGCATATGTGGATGTATTAAATATTGCCAAATTCTCTTCCATAAGGGTTACATTCCCATCATCAATGTATGACAGTGTTTGCTTTTGACAGCTGTCAGGCTTTTTAATTTTTTTCCAATCAAATAAGAAAGAAAGGGTATGTCAGTATGGTTTTAATTTGTATTGCCCTTATTATGAGCAGAGTTGCACATATTTTTGAAAGTTCAAAGGACACTTTACATATTTTGTATATTATCTGGTTATGTCTTTGACCATTTTTTTGTCTGATTTCTGAAAGAATTATCAGGAAGAATTCTTTATTTTTTATTGAAGTATAGTTGATATACAATATTATGTAAGTTACAGGCGTACATTATAGTGATTCACCGTTTTTAAAGGTTATACTCCATTTATAGTTATTATAAAGTATTAGCTATTGGGAAGAATTTATATCTTTATGATGCTGAGTCTTCTATCCAAGAGCAAAGGACATCTTTCCATCTGGCTAAGTATACTTATGGGTCTTCCAGGAGCTTTTAAAAGTATTTTCTTAAAGGTTTTGCACATTCTTATTAAGTTTATTTATAAGTACTTTATCTTCTTTGTTACTATTGTAAATAGGGTTTTCCTCCATCCTTAAAACCTCTACTTGATTATTGTTTGTATATATGAGGGCTGTTGGTTTCTGTATATTAACTTTACATCCTGCTACCTTTAAAATTTTTTTTTTTTTGAGTTAACTTTGTCATGGATTTTCTTGGATTTTCCAGATACACTACCATACATTTGCAAGTACAGAAAGCTTTGCTTCTTCACTTGTGTGTCTCCGATTGGTTTATCTAATTGGATAAACTAATGCTTTCAGGACAGTGTGACCTTGTCCCTGTTCTTAATGAAAAGACTTTCAGGATTTTCCCATGAAGTGAGAAGCATGTTTAGGACTAAGATATTTACATTTTTATGACGTTAGGAAAATAGCCATCCACTCTTTTTTTAGTGTTTTTATCAATAATGAGTGTTGAATTTGTCAAAAGCCTTTTCAGCATCTATGGAGACATGCAGATCATTTTTCTCTTCAGATCTACTAATATGGTATATTGTATTAATAGACTTGCTAAGAATGAACCAACTTTCCATTGCAGTAGGTCATCATGTGTTATTTTCTTAATATAATATTGAATTCTCTTCACTAATATTTAGGAGTTTTGCATCATCTTAATAAATGATTTCAGTCTGAAATTGTCTTTCGTTTATGCTAACATTCTCTTTTTAGGTATTGTACTGGTTTCCTATTACTCTTATAACTAATTACCCCAGTGCCTTAAAGCAACACAGATTTATTCTCTGACTTTTCTAGAAGTCAGAAGTCTGAAATGGGTTTTGCTGGGCTAAAATCAAGGTATCAGCTGGTCTACGTTCCTTCTGGGGGCTCTAGGGAAGAATCCATTTCCTTGCTTTTTCCAGCTTCTAGAAGCTGCCTGCATTCCTTGTTCATGGCCCTCTCCTCCATCTTCAAAGCTGAAAATGTAGCGTCTTCAAATCTCAATACCTACCTCTACCCCACCCCCACCAACATACACACCCCTTTGCTTCCGAGGTCACATTTTCTCTGACTCTCCTGCCTCCCTTTTTTCTAAAAAGGACCTTTGGGATTACATCGGCCCCACCTGACTGCTCCAGGATAACCCACCCCCCCAATGTCAAAATCCATAACTTAATTCGCATCTGCAAAGTCCATTTTGCCATGTAAGGCAACATACCCAGTTTCCAGGGATTAGGAATGTGGACATCTTTGGGGGGTGAGTCCACTATTCTGCCTACCACAGCTAACAATGTTATACTTGCTTCGTTAAAAAGTTTGAAAGTGTTCTTCGATCTTCTATGCTCTGGAACAGATTGTAGAGCATTGAGATTCTCTTTTCCTTGAAGGTTTAGTAAAATTCTCCTGTGAAATCATAGAGACCTGGTGCTTCTTTGTAGTGTAATTCTTACAAGACTGATAGAAATTTCCTATAGTAGTTCTTATAAACTTATATAAAGCTTATAAACCTTTTCCTTCTTTGGAAATTGTTCTGTGTAAGCTTTCTATCTCTATTGGGTCAATTTCAATAAAATGTATTTTCCTAGACAATTATGTGTTTCATCTAGGTTTTCCAATCTGTTCACTTTAATGTCTGCAACATAGTTGCTTGTGTTTTAAGTTTTGTGTATTTCAATGATTATTTCTCCCTTGTTATTTTCTATTTTGTATATTTGAAATTTCTCCCCTTTTTCTTAATTAGGTAAGCTAATGACTATCTGTTTTGATCCTTTTTTTTAAAGAACCAGGATTTTGATTTATTAATTAGATATGTCATTTTTTTCCTGTTCTCTACCTCATTAATTTTGGTTTACTCCTGGATCTGATAAATGTGTTAAATGCTCACCATCAATCCTTTCGCTGAAGTTTCCCCAGTGATTTCTTGGTTGAATGAAACTCATCCTCTAGGAGACTGCTCAAGATGAACTGATGTGTGCAGTATTCTCTGCACCCTTACATGTTTGAGTCTGTCTTTCTGTAGCCTTGATAGTTGAAAGAGAGCTTGACTGAATATATGATCCTTGGTTCCTACGTTAATTTCTGATTTAAGGTGACTTTTACATCCTTGGATGCTTGATTGAGAAGATTCAATTTACTTAGCAGTGTTACGCTGTGGTTGTCTTCACATTTATTTTGGCAGGGGCATTTTCATAAGATGGTAGACTTTTTATTCTTTTTTTTTTTTTTTTTTTTTTTGCGGTACGCGGGCCTCTCAGTGCTGTGGCCTCTCCCGCTGTGGAGCACAGGCTCCGGACGCGCAGGCTCAGCAGCCACGGCCCACAGGCCCAGCCGCTCCGCGGCATGTGGGATCCTCCCGAACCGGGGCACGAACCCGTGTCCCCTGCATTGGCAGGCGGAACCTCAACCACTGCGCCACCAGGGAAGCCCCTGACTTTTTATTCTTATTTTCTATTTTCTCTTCAAATAATATTGTTTATATTTAGACTGCTTCTATTAATTTCATGGACTTCAAGTATTTACAAGATGTCTAGTTTAAGAAGATCCTTTTCTGTGTAACCAAGTATACTTTCTTTTTACTTTTTTATTTTCTTATTATTGGGCGATGGGATTGTAAGAGGTTGTGTGTCCTCGAATTTCTTTGTTTCTCTCTTTTTCTTGCAGGACCTGAAATTTCCCCCCTTTGGCTTCCTCTTTCCTTTATCGCCAGTTTCCAAAGGCTGTTTCTCTCTTCCTCTGTCTCCTTTTCTCCCTGAAATGATGCCTTTCAAGACTGCCACCTCGATTCATGTGCCCTTCTAGGTCTTTTCCTCATTGTCAGTACCGCGATTTACCAAGACTCTACAGTGTTTTATACTTCAGGTTAACATTCTTTCCAGCAATGGTTTCAAATCCATTTTTGACTTCATTCTCTCTTTCTTCTTTTCTCTTGTATGCAGTCTTCCCAGGGCTGGTGCCCAAAGTGTGACATACAGCTCTACTGGGATTTGGTATTAACTTTTTTTTCACTTACAGGTGATTTGAAGATTCTAGAATTCTCTATCTTCTGGTTATACTGAGGGTGTGGGTTTTGTATCGTTTTACTCACTCTTCCTGCTAATCTGTATTGCTTTGTGGGTAGTTCATTGCATTCTTGGGCGCACCTAGAGAAAAGCTGTTGTTTTCTGCAGAACTATAGTCATCTTAGTGATGTAGAAAAATCCGAGAGAGAGAAAGCTGGTGTATTCTTTGCATGCTGTGAAAAACCACTCAATGATTGATTTATCTAAAGGATAGAACTTTTAGGGCAAAAAAGCAATCAAAGAAATAGATCCATTCACTGTGAAGAGTTTAATTGCATTCAAATGTGTTTTTATACTGAGTGTCAGGGAATATAAAACAAAAATATCTTACTAAGAGTTGCCTATTACATTAAATTACTTGGACTTTTTTTTTTTTTTTTTTTTTGCGGTATGCGGGCCTCCACTGTTGTGGCCTCTCCTGTTGCGGAGCACAGGCTCCGGACGCGCAGGCTCAGCGGCCTTGGCTCACGGGCCCAGCTGCTCCGCGACATGTGGGATCTTCCCGGGCTGGGGCACGAACCCGTGACCCCTGCATCGGCAGGCAGACTCTCTGCACCACCAGGGCATTCATCCAGCAGCCCTATAAGTAGTAAAGGTTTTATCACACAACTATTCCCACATGTGGCAGATGAGGGACCAGGACTCAGAGAGACTCATTCACTTGACTTCCTGATTGCACAGGAGACTTGAGTGGAGCCAGGAGTAAAACATAAGCCCCCCGACCGGTAATACCAGTGTATTTCCAGTACCAGCCAAGCCTGGTCATAGAAGTTCTCACTCATTCGATCTTCTTTCCAAATTTCATTATCATTCAGTCACTTTTGTAACCTTAGGCCCCTCCTTGACAACAAATTACTAGGGAAACATACTTTTTAGTGTTTTATTTCAAATTGACTTGTACCGCAAAAACAATGTAAGTTATTTAGCCAATAAGTAGGAAATCTTTTCTCCAGTAAGGATCCACCTTCATCTCTTTTCACAGAGGACAGTTATGGGACGGATGGGAAGGTTAGTCAGCCCAGTCTCACTGCAGACGTCAACTGGCAAGGCCTGGAGGATCTATACAGTGTGAATGGAAGCATCTACGAGGACAGACCAAACTATAGACTTAGTCTGGTTGACTGGACTAATTACTTGAAGGCTGCAGATAGAGTATTTGCACTGTTGAACAGTCACCATGAGCAAAATAAAGCAAATAAGACTAAAAGTGCTCGAAGTGATGGGTTCCTGGCTGTGTCCGCTGAGCTCTCGGCACCAGCAGAGTCAGATGAAGACCCGAGGCATAGGGTTGGGGAAGCACCTCCTTTGACCTTGCCGGCTGACCTTCCCACCCTGCATTCCAACCGACCAACATTCAGCCCAGAGAGTAAACTTGAATGGAATAACGACATGCCCGAAGTTAATCGTTTGAATTCTGAACACTGGAGAAATCATAAAACGGACAAGCGGTTGGAGCATGAAGGGATCAATCTTCTTGAAACTGATTTCAGCGGCGACGGCACGACGACGGAGCTGGTGCAGCCCGGGCCCAGGCACCAGAAGGGACTTCCCCAGGATGGTCCTCCAAGAGAAGATGCTTCTGAAGTTCGGCTGCATCTTACCGCGCATCCTGATGTTGACTCCATTCATCGGGATCAAAGCGTCCACCAGTAGGAGCAGCCTATTTCCTCCTGCAGCCAAGACGGGATGTCAGACCAGGTGGAGAAGAGTCACAGGAGGCGGGACTTACAGAGCCCGGAAGGCGGTGCCTCCTTTCCAGTCTCCTCTGATTAGATGCCATGTTACCTTACCCTAAACACAGTATTTCTTTTTTAACTTTTTCTTAGTAAACTAATAAAGGCAATCATGACAACCGACATTCCAAACTCCCCCGGGTCCTCCCCCGGGTACACCCGTGCAGCGGAAGTCAAGTGTGCATGCGAGCGGTACGCGCCCAGGGACTCTGTCCTAAGTCGCTATTCGTCCAGAGTAGAAAGGTGGATTTGTGGGGTTTTGATTGTTTGGGGGGTACTAAAACAGTATTATCTTTTGAAAGTTGTAGGGACATGAGTATATAAATGTTATCCAACCAAGATGGCTAGAATTGTGCCTTTCTGAGTTTCTGAAACTTGACATCATTGGTGAAATCTCAATCCATTTTCCACGGCCTGCGAAGTGTGGTTTTGATTCATTTTTAACCACTGGAATTTTTCAAGGCCCTCGTTTTTAGCTCAGTGATTTTGCACTTTGAGATCGGAATGCCATGTCTATTTGGTTAGTCTTATTTTTTTTCCAGACGTGTCAGTCTCACTGCTTGCTCTCAGTGTGACAAAGGAAAATGGACCCCCAAGGGTGACACACAGTATGGTTCACATATTGTTCAACATACGCTTTTGCCAGAAAATAATGCATGTGTTTTACCTCTACTTGCTAAAACTGATTAACAGAAAGGCATGGCTAAGGATGTTGGCAGTAAAAAATAAATAAACAAAACAAAGATTGCCTGCTTACTCTGTGCCTAGCCTCAAAGTGTTCATCATATGCTTAAAATTGCTAAATTTTTATTATTTTCTTAACAGCATAAAAGGACTGAAGACTTTTTTTTCATCTTTGTTTTGTTTTCTTGACTTGGCTAATAAGCTTAAGTGTTAAGAAAATATATCTAGTTATGAATTTATATAAGGAACTCTTTCAGTAAAACAAACTCATGAATGTTTCATAATTTAAAGGCACCGTATGTGTTGTATGATTATTGTTGAGGCCTTCACTAGGTTCTGATTTTTTAAAAGCATAATTCAAAACTGCTTTTGAAATTCTGTGTTCTTGAAAATATTCTTGTCATGTATTAGATGTTTAAATACCAGCAAAACGATTATTACCTCATTGAAAGTTACCAGTATCCTAGCCAACTTCCCAAGAAGTTTTTTTTTTTAGCTTAACAGTAATTTTTGTTTTATTTTTAGATGATTCAAATGCATAGGTAAATTATGTTTCCTTTACGTGTTTAAGGTGAACTCTTTTAAAGAAATTTAATATGTTATAGTTGAATCTTTTGATAACTTTAAGTCTTTATCATAGACTCTGTACATATGTTAAAATTAACTAGCTCTTTATCAGATGTGTGTGTCACCGGCTGAATGACAGATGAAACATATTTATGGTCATGAATGATGTGCTTTGTAAAAAGGTTTCAAGTTATTAGGAAGCACACTGTGTTTTTTAATCTTGTGTAATATTCTGTGATACTTTTATAGAACAATTCTGGCTTCAGGAAAGTCTAGAAGCACTATTTCTTGAAATAAAAGGTGTTTAAACTTTACCTGTTTCAGCTAAATGAACTTAACCAAGTTTTTTTTTTTTTTTTTGCGTTACACGGGCCTCTCACTGTTGTAGCCTCTCCCATTGCGGGGCACAGGCTCCGGACGCGCAGGCTCAGTGGCCATGGCTCACGGGCCCAGCCGCTCCGCGGCATGTGGGATCTCCCCGGACCGGGGCGCGAACCCGTGTCCCCTGCATCAGCAGGCGGACTCTCAACCACTGCGCCACCAGGGAAGCCCCCAACCCAGTTTTTTGGTATACTCATTCCTTGCAAGTAAACTGGAGTCCTGATCTCAATGTACCAATACGTGATTAAACATTAGCCTTACTTGTAAAATTGATCCAAAGTCAGTGTGTTATAGAACACTCTCAGATTAATGATTTCCACATGGATTTGCCTCATTGCTGTCTGGTGGTATGTGGCAGAGGCAACCTGAGGGCCGCTTCCCGGGCAGGCATGTGGGCAGCTTGCACAGGGCCAGCGCTGGGTTAATTTCTCTACTGCTGCTGTCTTGAAATACTCCATCGTTTTCGAACAAGGGACTCCATGTTTCCATTTTTCACTGAACCTGCAAATCATGTCGCCAGCCCTGGGCAGCAAAAATGTAGTTTTTCAAAAGCAAGAGGACAGGACCCCCAGCCCCCTCCGAAGGAAGTTTGGGTTCTTTGGGGACCATGAATTTTGGTGGAGACCTCGCCACCTTCCAAAACCTCAAGTGTTCTGATTGACAAATTCCATGCACTTCCTTCTGCTCCAGATCACCTGAGGAGCTTTGTCCCCTTCAGATAGAGACGCTAACAGTGTGTGAAATGTCCAGAGCTCAGAAGGTTAATAATAAAGAAAAAAAGCAAAGGACTTTGGGATCGCCAGTTCCATCCTTGGATAATTAAAGAAACCATCTGTATTAGTTTGGTAGGGCTGCCATAACAGAATACCACAGGCTGGGTGGCTTAAACAACAGAAATTTATTTTCTCACAGTTCTGGAGGCCAGAAGTCCAAGGCCAAGCTCTCAGCAGGTTTGGTTTCTCAAGAGGCCTCTCTCCTTGGCCGGCAGAGGGCCACTTTCTCCTGTGTCCTCACATGGCCTTTTTCTCTGTGCATACCCATCTCGGGGGTCTCTTCTGATAAAAACACTAGTCATATAGGTTGGATCAGGGCTCTACCCTTAGGACCTCGTTTAACTTTACCTATTTAAAGGTCCTCTCTCCAGATGTAGTCACACAGGGGATTAGGGCTTCAATATATGAATTTTGAGGGGACACAGTTCAGTCCATAACACCACAGTTTCATCGAGAGAAGAATCCCAGATAATAGTGTTGTCCGAAGACACATCACTGTGCCTCCCTCCTTGTTCCTTTCCTATAAAATGTGAATAGGCCAAATGCTGCTATCCTGGAGGGAATTCCATCGTAGTTCAATAACTATTCCTGGAGTAGCTACTCTGTGTAAAGGGTACGAGAGAGACTATTTCAGATCTCGAAGGGCCCTTAGAGATTGGCTGGCCACTGGGTCTCATTTGATCCCTGAGGAAGCTGATGCCCAGAAGGGCTGAGCTGATTCCCATCTGTGCATTCCCCACAGATTTAGAAGAGAAAGAGATTTAGCAGAAGTGAGGGCCAGTCCTCTCCACTTTCTCCATTCCAAGACCCATGGGCGCACGTGTGCATGCACACACACAAACACACACACACACACACCCCAAATTAGTGAAAAGAGAGGCCACAGTGGGACCACATTTGGTAACAAATAGTGGAAAGAACAACGGACATGAAATTAGACAAGACTAACTTCACTGCACACTCTAGTTTTTCCTATCTGTGTGAGCTTGGAAAAGTTACATAACCTCTCAAACACAGCTTCTTTGACTATAAAATAAGAGGTTTGAATCAAGGATGGCAAATGCATAGCATATGTGCTGCTTTTCCCAAAATGTGCCCAGGGAAGACAGTGCTAATTCTTCGGGACAATTCTCCATTAAGCCAGAACATTTGTATCCTTAGAATCCTCAATGCAGCCAGCTACTATCAACACTGCTGAACTGGCGTTGGCATGAAAGACAAAACCTATTTGCCATATGCAAATGAGATCATCTCTGAGGCTCCTCCCAGCCTTCTTTTTTAAAAACAATCCTGGAAATTCCCTGGCAGTCCAGTGGTTAGGACTCAATGCTTTCACTGCTGTGCGTCAGATTCAATCCCTGGTTGGGGAACTAAGATACCACCACCAAAAAAAATTCTTGTGATGGTAGCATCTGCAGGGAATTTTGGTTAAGAGAGAAGGAATGAATACTTCACACTTTCACACTCCCACCCCAAGCCAGACATACCTACACATGTTGACCTTCTAAAAAAGATCTTTAAATGCTTCTTTTTTAGGATTTGCTTTAGAGCTGATTTGATCTCAGATATAAGAAGGTCCTCAATTCCCCTAAATTAGTCTAGTTCTGCTTGAGATTTTCAAAATTTAATAGAAAAGAAAGATTTTTGATGGATAATTAAAATACCTAAGGAAGTTAATACCTCAGTATGGTCCACCACCCTGGTTCATTAAGGCCTCATGACTTCCTTTTCTCTTGTTTTCAATCAACTCAAATGAAAAATTTATTTTTTCTTAGAATAAAAAAAATATTTTTTACAAAAATAAAAAATTATTTTTAAAATTTTTGTAAATGTTACAAAGTTAACACACAGGATTGAATTTTCTAATCTTCAAATCCTCCGGTATTTTATCATCTTCACAAAAGTGGCTTTCAGTGTTCCTTTCCCTTATATTAACAACAGCGACCTGTTCTGGCAGGAATTCTTCTTTGGGTTTGTGCCCTCCCTTGAAGGGGCAGGGTGGGTAATGCTAGAAAAAGCCTCTTCCCTGCCTTTCCTCCTCTCCCCCTCCCTGCTTCCCTGTTTCCCCTCCCTTCCCTACTTCTTCGCCACTTTTCTTTCTGTTTAACCCCATGCCTCCCTCCCTCACTCCCTCCCTCCTTTCTACCCTAGTGTTTATTAGGCCTCTGTGACTTCCTATAGAGGCTGCAACAAAAGCCGTAAGAACTGCCTAAGCCCCTTTCCCACCTCCTGCCCCTCCGTCTCTAACACATCCATACTCACTGCCATGGCTCAGATCTCAGCCTTCTGCTCAGAAATCTCCAGTGATTTTTGTCCCCTCCAGAAGCTTCCTCCTTCCATCCACCCACTTGTTCCGCTCTCCACCAACCTCTCACTACCAGCTTCCCCCGGATAAGTAGCACCTTCCCAGGTCTAAATTTTTCTCTAACTTTTCATCTACCCTCCTGGGCCATAACCCCATTCTCCACCTTAATCTCATCCATCTTTCATTCTCCTGCCTTTTCAAATTTTACCTTTTCCTTCCATGTAAACTTTCCTGGACATAATATCTTGTGCATTTTACACTTTCCCCCAGGTAAGAAAACACTGCTGTTGTACCAAGTCTGGGGCCAAGGGAGTGAGAAGAATTGGCTACATTTATACCTTGCTCTTTCCCCCATTTCTTTTTTTAATAAATTTTTCAACTTTTAATAAATTTTTCAATTTTTTAAGATAAAATTATTTATTTTATTTATTTATTTTTGGTTGCATTGGGTCTTCGTTGCTGCGCGCGGGCTTTCTCTAGTTGGGGCAAGCGGGGGCTACTCTTCACTGCGGTGCGCGGGCTTCTCATTGCGGTGGCTTCTCTTGTTGCAGAGCACGGGCTCTAGGCGCATGGGCTTCAGTAGTTATGGCGCACGGGCTCAGTAGTTGCGGCGTGTGGGCTCTAGAGCGCAGACTCAGTAGCTGTGGCACACGGGCTTAGTTGCTCCGCGGCACGTGGGATCTTCCCGGACCAGGGCTTGAACCCGAGTCCCCTGCATTGGCAGGCGGATTCTTAACCACTGCACCACCAGGGAAGTCCCTTTAATAAATTTTATTGGAGTATAGTTGTTTGCAGTGTTGTGTTAGTTTCAGTGGTACAGCATAGTGAATCAGTTACGCTTATACATGTATCCACTCTTTTTTAGATTCTTTTCCCATATAGGCTCCTTCCCCCATTTCTGAACAAGAAACTTACCTAATGTGGACAGTAGAACAGTAGTTCATGCTGGTCTAGACAACTCACCTTCCTCTAAGTTGTGTGGTGGACTTTGGGGACGTCCCCAGCCTAATACTTTGGGCTGATAGCGCGCCTGTTGCTGTACGAAGTAAGCAGAGAGAATGACTTTCAAAAATTAGATTTCTCCTGTTGGGACTAGGGTGTCCCTGCTCCCTGGTGTTAGGGAAAGCACTGCAGAAGGTTGGGGGACAAGGAAACGACAAATGTTGAGGGTTTTTTGCGCTCAGCGTCGCTTCACTTTTCTGCTGGCAAAAGGAAGTGGTGAGTGAAGGTATCTACCTTCTGTTCTGAGTTTCTAGCCCGCCGCACAGGTGGGCATCCCAGGACTCCAGAATCTGCACCCTCCCCGCCGCAAACTTCTTCCCCCACGTTACCTCACCTCCTAGCCTCAACAGCACAGGTGACCCAGAGCTAGAGTGGACACAACCACTAAAAGGCTTCATCCAAAGAGGAGATGTCATCCACCGTACAACCCTGATATGTATCCGGTCACTAGGAGCTCCTCAATCAAACCCAGGAGCTGAAAGGGCCGAGATTACAGCCTGTGTTTTCCATAATGACCATTAGGTGTCACTCTAGTGCAACTAAAGACCTCTTTGCTGGGCGCCAGGACCTGGGCCCTTGGCAAAGCTGCCATTTACATTGATTTCTAAAGTGGCAGCACTATCATTTCGACAAGAAAACATCTAGAACTTGATCCGTGGCAAGTTTTCGCGCTTTCTTCAGTGCCTAGGATCTTAGCCATTCCAGCGAGCCAAAGAACAGTTTAGCTTTCCACTGATTTATATTGGTATTATGAGTTGGAATTGCATCAAACTTTGACGTTTAAATTCAAGAGTGAGCACCGAATATTGATCTCCTTGATTTCCAATGACTCCGTGCAATTAAAAATGTTTTCTGGCTCCCCTACACTGAAGCAACAGAGGCCATCTCTGCCTCGCTGACAACTTTAAAAAGAAGAAAGGCACTGGATGTTTTTTAACAGCTCTTAAAATTGCTGAGGTTTTACCAAGGCTGGGGCTAAAGCAGGGAAGATGAGTGGCCACCTTCATAACCTTTCTGCTCTCTTCATTTCTTAAAGAGAAACCGTTTTCTCATGTGTCCATTTCAAATGGCACAAATTCCAGAAAGGCTCTGCCTCTCCCTTGAAAGTGTGCGATACTGAAGAGATTCAAGAGAATCCTTTGGCTTAAATTGCACACATAACTGAAGAGAAGATGGTAGACTTGGGCAGGGATTACTATCTGCTTTTTACATAAACGGCTCCCTTGTTAAATGCACGAAGCCACGGAGGAAAAGAAAGCTTTACCCAGAAGTCAGCACAGAAGCACACACTCCCTCCAATTATCCATGTATCTCGGGCCACTGTGACCTTTTGGTTTAGGTGTGCAAGGGAGTGATGGAGTGAGAAATGGAAATCAATCGCCCTGCTTTCCGCCTATAGAGTGCTCGAAGCTGGTTCTAAATATAACCACTTTGCACTTCAGTCCATGAGTCATGCTGTTATTTCCATGGCTCCTTCAGCTCCTTCCGCCTCTCACTCAAAAGTTTTAGATGCCAGTGTACTTAGAAAACTCTGCTGGCCGTCAGACAAGACCTCAAAATCCAGCGCTTTTTCTCCTTGGTTGGGGTCTGACCACAAGTTCTTCCTCCAGTCACAGGCCAGCTCCTGGGCCCCTTGAGCAATGACTAGCTTGCTATTCAGTAGAGACTGGGGAAAGGGAGCCTTTAACTGCTTTGTTGATCAAGTTTTGATATTCACTCCTTTGGAAATCATTCTTTTTTAGGCTTGAGACTTTCCCTTGGGTTACCAATTTTATCCTTAACTTATCACGATCAACAGCGTGGCAAAGAAGAACACCCATCAAATGCCCACCATCTGCTCCCCGACACTCCCAGGATCCCAGCAGCTAGGCAGGAACATGGCACTAGTTCAGACTAATGCAGTTTGACATGTGTCACTTCCGGGCTGAGAAAGAGAAAAGGACTTTTGCTTTTCCCTGGGCTCTTTGCCTCAGCAACCAAAACCAACCCTGAATGGGGCAACTTCCAAGATGGGGAAGTCTCGTCGGTCTGGGTCCCTGAGGGACTCTGTGGAACAGACCCACACAGAAATGTCCCGTAAATGAGAAATAAACTTTTGTGCTATGAGGCCACTGAGATGTGGGGGTTGGCATGTTATTTAAGCGTAACTTAGCCTATCCTGACTAACACGAACCATATTCAAGGCATATAGTTCTGTAACCCCAAATTCTGTTTGAATTTACATAGGTAAGTGGTGAGATATTATTATTCTCTTTGCTAACTCAATGGAAAATGTGCTGCTGCAGACTTCTGAAACTATAGTCTTATCCCACGTGGGACACTTGGCTTCAAGGCAGTTATCAGTTACATAAGGAGTGCATGACTGCCATTTTCCAGAGTAAGCTGAGGCCCGTTTAATCCCAGTAAACCCCTGTGTCTTTATGGTGGGAGAAAACACTCACATCATTACTTCTTCAAACAACAAAAATCCTAAGAGACAAACTAATTTCAATCCAACACACTTTATTCTTTTTTTTTTTACTTTTTTTCTGAACTTTCAATGATCAAGTATTCAAGATGTTATAAACCAAGGTTTATTAGTACATTGACAATAGATTGCATTAAACACAGGAATTATACATCTTTCTCATTACCCTAAGAGGTCTCCAAATAAATATTCATTTTAAAAATCACAAAATCAAACTCCTTTACGCAACAACTCAAAACAGCCTTTCATCACAAGCACAGCCCTACACACAAAAACACACACGCTGAACACACACTCCACTAGGATCCTAATGCCAGTTTATTTGACACAGTATTACATTTCCTTTAACTAAAGAGTTAGAGGCTGACCTGCCTGTTTCATGTTTCTAAATTAATATTTGGGGTAGAGGTATGTATTTTAAGAAAAATGCCCACTATAATACCTTACCAATTATCCTTAGTTTTCATTTCTACATACAAACTTTAAACTTGTTTTGCTCACCCCTTTGGTTTAAAATGTCCCTGCAATTACTTTAGTTTTCAATAATATCTTCTCCTTCAATTTTACTATGTAACAGTATACCAGAAAAAGACAACACCTTCAAAACCTCAATATTAAAAACACCTTACATGGGCGTAAGGTTTTTTTGGAGAAGAAATAGGAAAAGATTATCTGAAATATATTTTCCCCTCTCTCTGAAATTCTTTGTAGCATCTGATTATTCTTGCTTAAATAAATATCAAAAGCGCTGAGTCTTCCGTAGAAAAGTATTCACCCTTACACTCCATTTTTGCAGTGTAAAGTCCATGGATTAACTGTAGTAACGAGAGTAATAAGCGCTTGTTTTCCGAGTAGTTCTTCAGATTTCCAAAAGCAAAGCACATGCCGCCCCTTATCAGTGAAATACTGTGAATTCAGTGGTGCATTGTTGCGGTGAGCATGCATCGTCAAATACTTTTAGCACCGAGGCATTTATTTTTTAATGTTGCAAAAGCAAATACCCAGGGAGGGTTTTCGTCATATCTGACCCTTCCTAGGGCTGAGTAAAAACGAAGTGCTTAAAATAACCTCTTCAAACATACACAGATCTGACTCCTATGTGGCAAGAAGTCTGGGACAGATCCCAGCAGCATCCTGGAAGGTAAGGAAAAGAGAGAAGACAGAAAAGATAAAGTGCGCGAGGCCACGAACTTCGCCTTACCAGCCATGGCACTCCCTTCCGTTCCATGAAAGAGGAAATGCCAATATGTGTGTGTAAAGGATATCTACCAGTCTGTATTAACAGAATTAGCAAAACTGCAGTCTAGGCAATTCTGGAATTATGCAGTATTTTGATATCTATCTGCTACTTAGACTACTCAGTATGCACCTATATATCAATAGTTACGTTCATATTTCTGTGCCACTTAGGATGTTTGAAGCGCACACGACGTCACAGAGTATAACTGGCTACCACTCCAGGCTTGGCCTCTCCTGCTGCTCCCGGGCACAACTAGAGAATCTCTGCAAATGCTTCAGGTCCATTCAAACTATGAAGCTTCTCTTCCCTTTGGTGCACTTGTAGTTGATACAAAACAGGCTCCAAAAAGAAACAGGCTCCAAGTCCACCAAACAATGCAAGCTGGAAATGCAGACTAAGGGAGAAGTGTCTTGATGGTTGGTAAAAAGGTAGGGCTGCCATTACCTTCTGCAGGTAAGCTGACATTTCTAGGCACAGATTCCTGTTTTTTCCTGCAGCTACTAATGGTACCAATCAGGAACAATGGGATTGTGGTTTGGTTTATAACATACAACACTTATCTGTTCACTGAACATGCAACACTTTGTATGTGTCCATTTAAAACTTTTATTAAGAAACTTAAAAGCTATAGTCACTTAAAAAAACTAATATAAACGTTAACATTCTGAAAGGGGGGGGGGAAGCATACACTTGAAATCCCCCAAACTCAGATTCAACAAATCTGAACTACCTTTCCTCATTAAGATTCCTTTCAGAAACTCTACTGAGACTCAATGTTAACATTAAAATTGGATTTGTTCTATATTAAATAGGAACTCTAAATAAATACTTGAGGTATGTTAGGACGAACAATTGTGAATATAAGACTTCGGTAAATAAATGTAAATTTACCTTGAAAATCAAAACATTAAATTTTGATGTTTCCTACAGATTTTTTTTTGTTTTACACAAGGAAATAATAATTACTCTTCAGAAACAGTAACACATCAAAAAATGAAATGCTTCACCTCACTATCTTATAGTCACATCTTACCTATGTTAACCAAAACTACTGTCCGGTGTTATGTAGTGTAAGAAGTGCACAATAGAGAAACATGTGTCTGAACCCTGACTTGGCCACTATGTACAATCCTAAACAAATCACATTAACTCTCTGAGCCTCAGTTTTCATGATCTGTGTTAAAAAAAGAAAAACAATAAAAATAGTTATCTTGCAAAGTTATTAAGAGGATTTAAATGCATGATGTATATTAAGTGCTTGACAAAAACACTCTGCCAATAGCCAACATTCAACAGATGCTAATTTGTTTCCTCTCTGCTGCTCCTTTCTTTCCCCTACCCTAGTTCTGAATGACTTTTGACTGTTTTCAAGAGTTACATCCACCTACAAAGGATATGGATTTCAAGCTACAGGAGATAACCAGAATAATGTGTACTAACCGTCCACTCCACCCCCTGGGGTTTCTAAATTAATAGGCTAGACTCAGGATATTATATTTGCATATTAAAGTCAAATAATACATTCATCTATAGAGTTTTTAAAAGAAGAAGGTGACCTTTCCAAAAAAATAAGTAAATAGAAGCCTAAGCTAACGGAGAGTGGCAATTAAACTTTTAACAGGAGTGGTGACTCTAAAGTAACACGACCAATTTATTATCAAGCATATAAGGACCTCATATATATATACAATTAAATGGTGTCATCTATCAAGTAGTCACTTCAGCTGACTATGTAATAGTCCAATGATGCCACCAGAACCCAAAGCATTTTGGGGACAACTCTTATTTGGTACATATTCCAAAATGTCAGTCCCCCAAGATTTTTACCACTTATTCTACATTCACCAACAACACAGTAATGATATACCTGCTATTCATAAGTACCAGATACTTGAGGAAGTACAATATTAACATTGTGGTATACAGTTCAGGCCAATTTCTTTGAATCATGGCCTAATCAACCCAAAGGATTTCACAGATTGGCAGATGGTAATTGGGTAAAATGGTGCCTGACAGGGAAATGGTGCTCAGTCAGCGATGGCTGAACTGGATGACTGTTCATGGTAGAGAAGGGGGAGGGGGGTCTCTAATTACACCTGATGAGTCCATCGTTTCAGGTCGTAGATTTCTAAGAGTAGCTCCTTTTCAAAATGTGCTACTAAGAAGAGAGAAATTCTGAGAGTGTTGGAACACACAATCTTAGTTACAAAAAAAAAAAAAAAAGTGCCAATCCCACTAAAATTCTCTCAGTGCAGTTTCTTAACCATCAGAGGAAAATTAAGAAAACACCTATTCCCAATCTACATATCTTTAGCTCCAACACAAAAGGAAACTTTCTCTTCTAAAGGATTAAAGATCTCCCACAAAGGATAAAGGGGATCACTAAGCCCCCAGAGTAGACAAGAAGACAGTCAGCAAAATTCTCTGAAGACCTTCAAACTACACCAAGTTGACCAGTTTGACAGACACAGTGTAATTACAGGCAACGGTGCTCCTCATGACTTAGCCGAACAAGTCTGCCCCGAGGGAAGTCCTTGTCACCTGGGACCACTGACTCCACCCCTTGTGGACATTATTTAGTCTAACAATGAGAACCCTCTCCATAAACTGCATGCAACCAAGAGAACCATTTGACCAATGACATTCCTAGGTAGAGAAGGAGACAACCTTGAACCCAGGAATATTCACACAACTCCACCTATGCAGCCATGGATGGAGGGCAAAAAGCCAGAATCATGGGTCAGTCTCATCCCTTCTGTGGAAGACTGTAAATCTGCCAAGGAAACCATTTCCCAAATTAGTCTTACAGAAGCATAGGCTCACTGGCAGACACCGTCCACAATCATATTGATATTTGTACGTTATAGTCCCTCCTAAGTCTGAGTTGTCATGATTCTTTTTCTGAGCAGCCAGATTCCATGAGTTAACTTGCTATCAGTCCACAGTGCCGTCAGGAGGCATCTACCCGAAGGACCATATAGAAAACATTCTGTGTGGCATCTAAATCAAAGTGATGTGCTGGGAGATACTGAAAAGGATGATGGATGTTGAACACCAAGGGCATTTGGGAACAGAAAAATCCTCTCTCAGAGTCACTTCAAAAAGGTTACAGTAGAAAGGAATTAAACGGAGGTATAAAATGATTCAGATAAGGTAGGATTCAGTACGACAGACCAGTTTATTTTACATAATTTTTAACCATTACTTGGGATCATAACCTAAATCCAGCTCACAGATCTCCCTCCTCCTGTGTTCAAGGTGATCTTCCTGATTAAATGACATCATTTCAGAGTGACTGCAGCAATTTTCTGCACATAAAAAAGAAAGCTACACATGGGCTAGTGCTTCCAGGTATATAACTAAAATGGTCAGGTGAGACTCAATCTTACTTCTGTGACATTTCTTTTTCCAACTATTTTGAGTGTCAAGGTTACAATCCTCAACAACCCTTATGTGGGCCCTTAAAAGCTAAAAGAGGGCTTCCCTGGTGGCGCAGTGGTTGAGAATCCGCCTGCCAATGCAGGGGACACAGGAGCCCTGGTCTGGGAAGATCCCACATGCCGCGGAGCAACTAAGCCCGTGCGCCACAACTACTGAGCCTGCGCTCTAGAGCCCGCGAGCCACAACTTCTGAGCCTGTGAGCCACAACTACTGAAGCCCGTGCGCCTAGAGCCCATGCTCCTCAACAAGAGAAGCCACCGCAGTGAGAAGCCCACACACCGCAACGAAGAGTAGCCCCCGCTCGTTGCCAACTAGAGAGAGCCCGCATGCAGCAACGAAGACCCAATGCAGCCGAAAATAAATAAATAAATTTATACTAAAAAACAAAAAACTAAAAGAATTTCTGCAGCAATTTTCTTTGGATGAGAAAGCCATCAGTTTCTTTCCTTATTATGCATCTCAAATGACAAGTTTCTAGCCATATTGTTTAGCACACGAGTGTTAAAACCCCTTATGAAAGAATCCTGAAGTTGATATTCAAGCTCTCAGGTTCATGATTCAGCAGCTTCTTTAACTCCTTTACGGTGGGGCAGATAGACTAAAAGAGAATGTGTCTTATGAAACGAAGTAGCTGTTCCCTTTTTCACGCTACGCTTAAGGTTCCTTTGAAGCATGTGAAAAGTTCTACCTGATTTTTAGCTCTGCTATGGCTTACAATGCTATTAACAGTACTTTAGGGAAAGTTTCGCTTCCTAATTTCAGAACCGTATCTGCTTTAGTCTCTGACACCAAAAGTAACAGGCTGCACTTACAGTTTCCCAATCAAATTGCATAGTTGAGGCAAATTCATTTGTGCTTTGTAGCAGGACTCACAGTAGGTGTTCACATCTAAACTCTTTGCTTTGTCAATGCAAAATCATGGTCAAGCTCACCCTTGTTCAGAGCGCACGCTAATGATACGCACCGCCATCACACTTCCCATGATTGTGTTAGTCGTGCACCCAGCCTTATACCACATTGGAGCATTAGCGTCAAAATTAACTCAGAAATGGTAACAAATCTATCTAAACTCCTTCTTCTTGGAGAGAAGGGGGGAAAGGCTCAGTCTTATTGAGGTATCCAGCCCTCAATCAACAGTGGCTGTGTATACTGAGTTTTGTTGGTTTGAGGATTGTGTCTTTAAAGGTTAAAAAAAGAAAGAAAAGAAGGCACGGGTGTTTCTCGAGTCACCATATTCAACTCAACCAACAAAAGTCTTCCATTTTCAAGCTTCAGAAGGGAGGCTACATGGCAGCAGGGCTTTCTTCCAGCCCCTGGTCTGGGGAGGAACTTATTGCTTCTAGGAAGGGCCCCGGATAGGTCTGTGCTGTGTACTGGATCCCTTTTTGCAGACCAGTCTCTTCGTGGAATTCTCCCTGGGTGCTGAAAGCTGGGCAGGATCTAGTCCGGACAGACTTATCGGCACTGTCGGTGTGGCCCACCGTCTCACTCACGGTGCTCAGTGGGAATTCCCTCCACCTCTGCCTCTGTAGCTCTTCCTCCTTGTATTTGATGGAGTACCAGGCCAAAAAAATAAAAATGAAGCCAACAAGTTTGAGGCCAGCTGCCAAACCAAAATAGACAAAACGAAATGATGTGACATTGTACTCCCAGCAAGAGCCCTGCACGCCACACTCCTGTTGCCACAGCATGCAGGTGGTGTCAATAACTGCTCCAAAGTAAATTGGAGTAGGAATGTATGCTAGAGTTGTCGGAGAAAAAGAAAAAGGAAAATAGTTAGCACATCTTATAAGAGGAAACAGATCTGTAAATTAACAGGATGCTTGTTCGCTCTAAAAACCAGTTGAAGGGAGTGGTTTTCTTGTGTTACTTGATTTTTTGTAAATATGTACCACATCTTGTCATAATATTCTTATCATAGAAATCCTCACTAACTTGTAAATACTTTAAATCTTCTAGTTTGCAACTAAGTCAGAATGTGTTTTGGTTTTTAGGCATTTTATGATATTTATTTTAAAATTTATTATTATTTATTATAGTTGACATATTATGATATAAAATGTCTAAAAAGCATGAACACATCTTTAGACATAAAAATTTCTATTCATACAAATGCAATGAGGGAGGGGAGCTCCCTGGCGTTCCAGTGGTTAGGACTCGGGGCTTTCACTGCCGTAGCCCCAGGGTTCAATCCCTGGTGTGGGACCTAAGATCCCACAGCCTCTCTGCCCAGCCGAGAAAAAAAAGAAATGCAATTAGGGAATCCTTTTCAACTTAAAAAATCCGATTTTGTTATGAAGTACACAACTGGCCATATTAGAACCCTTTATGATCCACAAACATTCAGTACACTTAGATCTTGTGGGTTGGGTTCCAGCCTTGGATGCAGGAAGAGTATCAGGCAAGCACTGTGCCCTGTAAGTCGGAAACCACATCAAATGGCTCCTGGAGTATGGAAATAAATAAGGCATAATATTCATCTTCACAGCTTATGCAGCACCTGTGAGGAGTAGCAGCTTCACTATTTGGGCTACGATGTAGACATTTCTTTACTCCCATAAGGAAAAATGTCTACCCAAGTAGACCTCCTTCATTACATGCTACCCCCTTTGCTGAAATGTATCCCCATTCCCAACTTGTTCACCTTGCAAATATCTACTCCCCCTTTAAATTCCTGACTCATTCAGATGCTACCATATTACCATTGCATTTTGTGTACACCTCCATTTTGTCCACTATCACCCAGTATTTAAACTATTTGTAAGTCTGTCGCCCATAAGCTCCTCGATGGCGGGGACCATGCCTTTTATTCTTCACATCCCAAGGACCTATCAGGACAGCCCATGGATCCTCAATAAGAGTTTATAAAAGGAAATGATGAATGGAAGGAAAGGAAGAAGAAGAGAGAGAAGGGAGGAAGGGATGGAGGAGGGGAAGAAGGGGGAGAGGACAGGTGGGTTAATAGCCCAGGAGGCTGCGAGTGGTACATTTTTATCTTTTGGCTGCACCACACAGCATGTGGGATCTTAATTCCCTGACCAGGGATCGAACCCGACCCCTCTGCATTGGCAGCACGGAGTCTTAACCACTGGACCGCCAGGGAAGTCCCCCAAGTGATACATTTTTAAATACGCCGTATTCATTTAAAAGGAGATATGGTCACTACAACTGAAATGTAACATTATTGGGCTGGGCAAAATAGATGAAGTGGATTAAGAGGTACAAAACTTAAATCATAAATAAGTCACAGGGATGTAATACACAGCATAAGGGCTACGGTCAATAATATTGCAATAATGTTGTATGGGGATAGATGGTTACTGGACTTATCATCGTGATCATGTCGTAATGTTTGCAAATGTCAAATTGTTATGTAGTACACTGGAAACTAACATAATATTGCACATCAACTATGTTTCACTTTTCAAAAATTTAACATCATTGAAATACCTGAAACTCTCTTTTTGCTTTGGCACTTGGGGAAATGGAAAGTGGCTGGTTGGCCTAACTATACTTTTTCATAATCAGTGGAACTTAAGGTAAGGTTGAATTAAATAATAAATGCCTGATATGTTTGTTCTCCCTCCACTAATTCCTTACGCTGTGGTGTGCATCTCTTGACTTATTCCGCATCCCTATGAAATCACCCAAGCCCCTGGCATCAGAGACAGGCCAAGCAAAAAGGAGGAACTACTTTTTTCTTTTCTTATTCAACTACCCCTTTGCTAAACAAATTTCCTTCTTTGAAAATAACTTTTTTGTTTTCAACGCGAAGTATAAGGCAAACTTCTTAACTAAATCAAAGAATGTCAGTCGTTCCTTGAACCAGCATTCTTTGGAAAACGGTGCTTTCATGTTACCAAAAAATTAAGCCGTCCAGGGAGTTCTCTGGCGGTCCAGTGGTTAGGACTTGGTGCTTTCACTGCCATGGCGGGGGTTCAATCCCTGGTCGGGGAACTAAGATACCAGAAGCCGTGTGGCACGGCGCCCCCTCCGCAAAATAAGTAAAATTAAAATCTGATATTTAAAAAAAAAAAAAGTCACCTAATTCAAAGCAACCAGAAGCCTTTGATGCCCACTGACAAGTCCTCACTCTAAGTCTGGGCCGTCGAGCACAACATGAGACAAAATGAGAATTTCAGAGCACATTCATGTTGTCAAGGGCCAGATGATTTTTAAGGGTTTAAAATGTTTCATCCTTCAAGATTGAAATGAGCAGCTTGAATCAAAGAAGTAATTTTTTGTGCTGTGGACAATGATACTGATTACTGGGGAAAATAACAGCTGAAGAAGATGACAGACTGCCACTTAAGACAGAAAAAATATGCCTGACGATGAGGAAGTCATATAAAAATACATTGAAATCCATCAAAGGAATGGGCCACTTCACACGCTGTTTCCCAGTCACTGTCCCAAGACATCACAAGTGATGCGGTGTTTGTAAAAATCAGAAGGGTATTCTTCATGTCCAAATAAACTCTGGGACTTACCCCATTGACATAGCGCTAACGAGCTTCTTTTGTTAATAAGCAAAACCTAGTCCTTATATATCAGTTTGGAAAACTTTCTTTTTTTTTTTTTTTTTTGTAGAATTTTTAATCTCTTTTCCTCAGGAAACTTGATTGGTATACTCTTTACCCAGCCCAATAAAATGACTGGAAAGAAGTAAGGAATTGAAGTTTTCACACACACAAAAAAAATGAGCACCAATTCCCATCACTTTCATGTTACAAAGGCACAAAAGGGACCAAAAAAACAGGATCATAAGCCCGTAACAATTTCTTGGTTCAAGATTTCTTACTCTACAAAACTCTGGGGAATTTAGCCCAAGTTTACGTTCACAGTGAAAGAGAAACGGATCTAAAGTCAGTTTTGTTTTCTTTCATCAGTGACAGAATTGGTCAGCTTTTAGTCCAAGTCAGGAAATGAGGAAGTTGTGCTTCGCCACTAACCTGTGAAATCCTAGCTACTATGAATGGTAACAAATGACTTGCCATTTTTAAAGGACAGTGGAAATTTGCCATCTACAAAGAGGAACAGAGAGGCACTCTTGGAAATACAGGAACATACCAAGTGTTCGCAATAAAACAAACTGCATTCCCAGGGCAAAAGGTCTCTCTTCATCTTCTACGGACCTACGAAGAAGGTAAAGAAAGAAATGTTTTAGAATAACGGCCTGAGGAAAATGAATGTCAAATCAAGCTTGCTTAGCGGCAGAGCCAGGGACCAAACATGCTGGGCCAAAATACTGAATTCGCTAGAATTTATTAACAATAGCAGAACAAGACCGATTATGGCTAAATCACCGAATAACGGTCTCCCCGGTGAGACTGCAGAGAAACTCCGATTAACTCTACTTTTTGTGTAAATAACGGTGGCAGGACAAAGGTTCAGAGCTGAAGGTATAGAAGGTGAAGGTACAGAAGTGGCTCTAACTGAGTTTGCTGAAGGTACAGAAGTGGCTCTGAGTTTGCAAAATCAATTCTGTTAAAAAAAATTATATATATATATATATATATATATATATATAATTTTATTCTAACTATTGCATTCTTTTTCTCTGTTTGCCTGCACTTCCCAGAATGGTAGGTGTGTACACTGAACATGACTCCTGTAATTTCTCAAGTATAGAGAAAACAGGTTTTTTTAAAAAATGGTCCCAAAATGTGTAGGAAACAAGTCAAAAGTTAGAAAAAGAATGAACCTTCCCCAGTCACCTCACATTCTCTTCTTTTCCTAAAACTTATGCTCCAAGTAATTCCCACATGGCAGGAAGATTGGAGTCTATTGATTTTGTAATTAGTAAAGATTAAAGGGCTCCTTTTCTCAAGTTTTGGGTTAGAGGCCAACTGGTGATCTGCCATGTTTGAACATTATAAAATGGGCAGCCCTTATCTGGGTTATTTAACATCTCTTGTAGAATTAAAGTTCAAAGTGTTACATTATTAATGATTCACATTTTTTCATGACGAAGTACTTTATCCTTTCTATCCCATACACATAGGGTTCTCAGTATATAATGTAAAATTCCCAAGGACCAGCATGTTTGTCCTCTTTTCCGCTAATTTCTTTATTTTCTCATAGCAATTTCCCCAGTGTGGAACACATTTTTGTTACTCCGTAAGTATCTGCTGATGGAGGAATTGACTGAGTCAACCATTGGGACCAATGGGACTTTCGTGTGCTGTTATCTATCAAGGAATGCATAGGCTGAACATCGTCTAACTCAGCATCCCATAGAAGGGAAGTCAGAACATGCAGAAAAAGCATGGGAGCAGCCCAACTGCCCTGCTAAGAATGACGTCTCAGCAGATGCATCCCACCAGGTGCCCAGCATTGTGGGGTACTGAGGAACCAGGGAGGACATAAAAGGGAGAATAGAGACTGACACCCCTCACTCCCTCATCATCCTGCATCCCAGCCCCCCTAAGGCTGCTGTGGGCATGCTTTTGTTTCTTCACCACGCTGCCCCCTTCCTTCCTTGGTCCACTGCAGTCTTTACTGCGAATACCAAAACTCTGATCCGAATGTGCTGGTGTCAGCATTTTAAATAGGGCTTCCATTCAGGTAACTTTCACATTCTCTCTTAGAAGCCAAACAACACGAACAGGATATGTAACACAGCAAAGAAAGCACAGCATGAACAACTTAATAAATACGTTTCCGGGTCTGCCCTTTCCTTGATTCGATGTCAAAATTTTATGACAGTGAAATTTATTAAAGCAGCATTTGGAACTGCAAGACCAGCAGCAATGGCACAGATCCTGGAGTATTAACCATCTACAGCGTTGGAGATAATATTCTTCGCTATGTGCACAATTTAGCAACTTCCCCAAATGACTTGCCGCCTCCTCTAGGGCCAGGTTTCTTGTAGCTACAACGGTCACGGCTTTCAGTTCCTGAACTTGAACCTTTTAGGGTAGAGACTTCAGGGACCAAAGGCACCCAAAATAAGTTTCCCTGACCTATAGGGAGAGAACGCATCTGAATAAAGAAAGTTCGGAAGTATGAAATGTTACCATCTTCCTTTCCTTTCCCGACATGGGAAAACTCCCTTCTCTTAAGTTCACCAGGGAAATGTCTGAGCACTTTCCTGCACAATCTCACGTTGCTTTCCTCTCTGTGTTACCACATCAGCCCCCAGTCTGGACCAGGAATTCTGGCAACTCTGAGTGTATAACCCACCCTAGACGTTGAATGCTGTCCTCACCTGAGAGTTACTATGATGGCTGATGGCTGGGCACATGCTGTGATGAAGGTCACTATGAACAGAAAAACTAAGAACGGGATGAGGGTGTTACAGCTCCGTTTACACTTCCCCGACACAGCATAGCCGTTCTCATTGAGATACGTTTTGACAATAACCACGCGGACCTGGCTGCGCTGCCCCACTGTGGGAGGCGTGATCACTTGGCGGCTTTGGACACAGGTGCACTCTGTGTAATTCCGTATCTAAGTGATAACAGAGATCAGTTGGACGCTAAGCGAAATTCAGCATAGGAATAGTCAGACAAAGTTAAAATGCTCTAAAATCACTCTAGCATTTAAAAAGACGCAGAATATTTCATTGAAAGTATCTTCTGGGAGTTCCCTGGTGGCCTCGTGGTTAGGATTCCAGGCTTTCACTGCCATGGCCCGGGTTCAATCCCTGGTTGGGGAGCTGAGATCCCACAAGCCTCACAGAGCGGCCAAAAAGAAAAAGAAAGAAAAGAAAATATCTTCCTTGTTTTAACAGTCAGGATCCAAAGAGTGCATCTAACAACATCAAAATCTGCTGGTCAAGATTGTTTAAACCTAAACTTTGAGAAGAAGTTTTCAGCATTCAGTTCTGTACCATTCACATCCCATATGCTCATTCGGGGTCACAGTCATATGCTGTTTCCATGGCTGTTTAATTCTTGGGCTCTCCAATTAAAGAAGTCCTTCAAAAACAGGAACTAAGCCTTATTTTTATCTGTGCTCACCAGAGTGCCTAGCATAACCCTGAACACAGTGTAGGACCTAAAGTAAACGTCTGTTAAATAAATACAGAGAATTCATAACGCAACCGTGATGACTTCAGCGTCTGTAATAGTGAACATATCATTGGCTGTTTCATTTGAAACCAGCTAATGCAAGGGACTAAAAACGTGTTTCAAACAAAACAGCCAATTAACCTTTCCCGCCTATTATGCTGCTGTTATTGAATGGACCTCAGATGAATTCACTGTCATTGTGACCTGTTGACCCCCTAGAGAAGCAGGAGGAACAAATGGGCCACTGTTTGACTGCCTGTGCTCCAAGGACTGTGGGCCTCTTTGTAAGAATGATGGCTGACCCGGGGATATGATCCCCAAGGAGCCCATGTTCTCCCCACTCCCCTGAAGAGAGTTTTGAAGCCTCAGGTTATTGTTTATCTTGGCAAATGACCAGATGTCTGGACCAGAGTAAGGTCCAGAAAGCCTGATGTTATCTCCTTCCACCCCCTTCTTTTTGCACTCCCAGGAAACATAGTCCAGAAATGGAACTAGATTCCATAAAATAGGACATGTGGTCATCTGTGTGCATGACCTCCTTAGGCATACTTACGTCCACATTTATTGCCAAGGGTAAGGTTGGTCAAAGTTGCTATCGAGTTTTAATTATGCAATGCTCTTGGTTTTCTTTATGAATTGAGTTTTTCGTGTGTTGTTTGGTTAACCCTACAATGTGTAGCAAGACATCTTTGCATATTTCTGATTTATCCTTTCCAATAACTAGACTAGAAGACAAGTTGTATACATGGCTGCTTAAGTAGGAATAATCCGTGCCTCTGTTGTTAGAAAAGTATGTATCAATTTTTCAAATTGTGATAAGACAGAGACACTTCACGCTTATGTGCGACTTATATGCTTGTGTTGTCAATTTTCAGCATGATATCAAGTGAGTGTAATAAAGTTATTTTTAAAGTTAAAACAAAATAAGCACGCTGTACCAGAGGACTCACTCACTCCCAGGGAAGAACTTAGCCACTGAGAATAGATCTCATTGTCCCTTTCAATTCAGTCACACCCTGGAGCTCACCAATTACATAACGGGGGGCCAGCAAAAGGAATCTCAATTTATCACTAGAGTTTAAAACTCAGAAATCAAATATGACATCCCCAAAACAGGCAGTCAACAGTATAATCCCATATCGCCTGCACAGAACAAGCAAATGCACTTTAACCTTTTAATGAAAGCAGCCTCCTACAATCTGTTCTTATGTAAAGCATGAAACAAGGCTCAATAAAGAACTGAGTAGAATATGAAAACCTTCTCCCACAGCATTACAGACTATTTATAATTCACGGGGAAGGGAATTCTCAAAATAGCCTATTCTTGAACTGACAGAAATATCTTTACTCTGAAAGTTTAAAAAAAAAGTCTGAACTGATAGTCTATGAAAAATGACCATTGCCCAGCTACAGGCTCTGATCAGGGGAGTGCTCTCCTATTCTCTTCTATCAGCACCAAATGTGGTCGTCTTGACCTTCAAGTCCATCACAAGGGCCCTGTCAGGGTAACAAAGGAGAAAGCTAGCACTCAACCTTATAAAATTTCACTGGGTTGGCACAGAATGTAAGCAGGGCAGTGCTGATGCGGAATCAGATCACTATACACAAATGCTCCGATCATCCCTGGAAAAAAAAATGATATAGTATTGCATAATTTTCTTTCCTCTGGGTGTTTGACAGAAGGTATTTTGTAGATTATTTGAAGTTTCTTGAAAAGGGAGACTGAAGCCTTGTGTTTGCATATGAAATCTAACAGTACAGGAACTTGTGAAATGTACTCACCCCAGTGCTCATGTTACCACTATTAACACAGCCAGCCAGACAAGGGTTAAAGTATGTAATTCCATCCGATCCACAGACTGGCTCATACTCGTGTATTTTACAACCACAATTCACATTGCAGCTTCCTGTCAGATTCCTATGAGGCATGGTCAGAGAAGGTCTAAGAGAAAAAAATAGATCGTGAGCAAAATTTGCTAAAATAAAACTCATAGGACAGTTCTTCATGTTCAGTCTTGTGTCCGTTTTAGAGAAGATATCCCCATGAAATCAAAGCCATGGTACCTTGACGTAGCACCCTAGATAATTATTTTTATGACTTTAAAACAAAACATGAAGAAAAATGTTTCAATTTTCTGGTCCTGCAGATTCAGTACAACGTTCGTATCAAATTATTTATCATACCTCGATTCTATCCTCCGTCTTGGTGATACGGATCTGAGCTCAGAAGTTCTAACCTTCATATGACTAAACTATACTATATAGTCTATATGTCTATGTCTATATACTATAGACACTTGGCTCTATGTCTTAACAAATTGGACCCTCGATTTCTTTAACTGTAAAATGGAAGAAATACTCTTCTGTGCCAAACTAATAATATCATGATGTGGACATTAACATGGAATCCATCAATCAGAGTTATCAACATAAGGTCCTTTGACCCAAACCTTTAATTATTCTGGAATAAATTGTCAAAGAAAGACACGGGACTCTAGAAAATCAAAAGGAGGCAATTTTTCAAAGACCGTCAGGAATCACATCACTGGTTTGATTCAGATGACCAGAGAAGAACCATTAAACTCTCCTTCCCTCAAGAATGCCCAGATGTGGATTTACAGGCAAACGTGATGGGTTCCGTTTTTTCATGAGATCATGGTGTCTGATTCAAAGAAGTGATACAATATTTTAAACTCTAATAAAATCAGTTCAGGCAAGAAATATAAAAGGGGGAAAAGGGACTTCCCTGGCAGTCCAGTGGTTAGGACTCTGCACTTCTAATGCAGGGGGTGTGGGTTTGATCCCTGGTTGGGGAACTAAGATCCCACATGCCTCGTGGCCAAAAGACCAAAACATAAAACAGAAGCAGTATTGTACCAAATTCAATAGAGACTTTAAAAATGTTCCACATCCAAAAAATCTAAAAAAGGTGGGGAGGGCAGGCAAGTAAGGATATAGGGCCTGAGAGAGAGAGATGTAAGGAAGTGGCTATGGAAAGACAGAGGCAGGCAGGTACCCGGAGGGAATCATGGAAGGATGAAAGGGGCTCTGAATGCTCACATCCAATGACCTCCTTCCTTTGCTTTCATGACCATCATTTTTAGGTGTCACTGATGACGTACCCTTCCTAAAGCCTCATGAACTGGCAATAGCAGATCCTTCATTCACCTGTCCAACTACCATCCTCCCTCCATTCAGCAGATATTTTGGAATGTCTGTTATGTTCCAGGACTTACCTTTAATGACTATGTTGAGTAACCACTCACCCAGTAGCCTAGTCCATCCCAACCATATGTATTAAATCCATAAACATAAAGTGTTGTTTGTTCAAAGGCTTTTCTCCTGTGTCCTCTGTCACACGTTGATAACTGAGTCATCGAATTTTAATGGAAGGAACAAGTTCACAGCAATATTTAAACCTTACCAAGAAAGACTTCCACAGAGGCAAAAGGAAAATAAACTATTCTTCATTCATATCCCTCCACAGAAGAAATTGTCACAAGACTCTCATAATTATTATATTCACCAACTCTTAGAATCATACCATTTGATAGTTAGAGAAAGCCTGCGCACAGCAACGAAGACCCAATGCAGCCAAATAAATAAATAAATTGAATATACCTTTAAAACGTGATTCGGGACCAGTAGTTCTCACAGGGGCAGCAATTTCGGCAATGTCAGGAGACATTTTTGTTTGTCACAACTAAAGGGATGCTACTGGCATCTAGTGGGTAGAGGCCAGGGCTGCTTCTAAAAGTTCAACAATACACGGAACAGCCCCTCCCCAGGATAAGGAATTAACTGACCCAAATCTCGATATACTGAGTCTGAGAAACCCTGTTCTAGACCTATTTCCACATTCCAAGGATGATGAAATGGACGTCTAAGGAAGCCAAATGATTCATTATGAGGCTGACTGGTGCTATTTTTACAAAACATTTATTTATTAATTAATTTCTTTTTTTTGGGCTGCGTTGGGTCTTAGTTGCAGCCTGTGGGCTCTTTAGTTGTGGCGCGCGGGCTTAGTGGCCCCGCGGCAAGTGGGATCTTTGTTCCCCAACCAAGGATCGAACCCGCAAACCCTGCATTGGAAGGCAGATTCTCAACCACTGGACCACCAGGGAAGTCCCGATTAGTGCTATTTTAATTGATATCGCATGAAGAGTATTCTGTGTGAATTACTATTATCTTCAATAGTTCTGCAAAAACCAAACTGCAAGCCACGACCAAATAAAAGGGACTTATATGCCTGCATGCTTAGTCACTAAAACTGACACGCTTCAAATCCATACAATAGGGTTTTTACTATGCATATTTAAAAGTTACACGGAATTTCCTATTAACAGCATGCTTCATATTCATTTATGACGGCCACATACTTCAAATACCTCTCCTTTATGGGTATGCCCACTCAAGAGAAAGGAATCTAAAGAGAATGTCAACAGATGCTCAGAACACACATCAATGACAGGAAGGCAAAAGTTTTCCTGAGTTCTGGAAACAAAGGTACAGTCCCAGGTCACCCTTGGGTATGCTCGCTTTTCTCATGAGATCATGGTGTCTGATACAAAGAAATGATACCATATGGAAAGCTCTAAGAAAATCAAAACAAGCAACAAATATAAATAGCAGTGGAAAGAAAGAGGCATTTACGGAAAATGTCATTCGGGAAAAAGGCCATAGTTGCACAAAAAAAGGAAAGATGCTGACACAGTTAATCCTTTACATTGCGCTGATTTAAAAAAAATTATTTTAAAGAATAATAACGTCTTGTTTGACTATCACTCACGCTCCAGAAGACAGACTGGATTAGAATAATAGTGCGAGTGTTTAAATCTGAGTCACTCCAAGCAACCTCTCATGAGCCTGAGCTAAGACCATCATGGGTCCACAAAATTTACAAGGACTGCAGTACACCACACTCATCCTTGTGCAAAGGGACAGTACATCACCTTTCTAATAAATGAAAACATTACTGACAAGTTAGCCTTGCAAACAAGAGGCTCATGTTAACTCAACGTCCATGTAGGTGTTCTTTCCATGACAGGAACAATGACTCACTAACAAATGCCTTGTAACTACATGGTCCAAGCTGTAAACCTAGGTCACACATGACATGTTACTATAAATACCATGGAATTATAGAATCAGAGAGACGGGAGGAGTCTCTGAGGTTAACTAGTACAGCTTACTGATTTTCAAGCCTAGGAAACTATGAAAGGTGTAATGACATGCCCCACAATCATTGAGGCTTTAAGGAAACCAGCCACGGGGAGACCAAAATGAACAGAAAAGGGAAGAAGAGAGAGCTTGCTGCCTAATCTTCATTAAATCAATTGCTTAAGGATCGATGTTTATTTAAAGTAACATACAACAATAAAACAGATTAAGGTTTAACGTAAGGAAAAATCTCTACCATGGAGCTATTACAGCTGGGTATGTAAGGATACAGTTGCTCTCAAATCACACACATATTCTCGCGCACACACACACACACACACACACACAATTGTGTCACATCACCTCACCCCAAAACCTAAAGAACGCTTGGACTTCCCCAACTGACACACTTCTACTGGTTTCCACAAATCAAAGAGGAGCCCCTTAACCTTCTTTCTGCCTTCTGTTAATTTTCTCCTTACTAAGAGATATGACAAATAGGGATCCACACGTCTTATATTCAAGCCACATGGATTAAAAGACTATGACCCAAGCAACAAAAACCTTTCAGGCAAAGTATACTAATCAACTAAAAAAAATGGTATCTTTCTCATAATTTCTTAAATTTTTATCAATCTATCTCAGTCTTTAAGGAGACTTCAATTAGAATGTTTCTTTTTAATTCCGCTTAAATCCTTGGCTTTATATTAAAGCCCTTCCTTGGCCAGATATAGCTGTGCAACTGCAGGTTTATAAATAATACTACTATCATCATCATCATCATCATCATCATCATCATCATCATTTAGGACTAACATTTACATAGTCCTAATTTTACTCCAGGACTTGTGCACTGAGATCTCTATAGAAGTTACCTCATGTATTCCTCACGAGAATTAAAATTATTATCACTGTGTCTCCAACTTTCAGATAATGAAACTGAATATCTGAGAGGTTAAGATAGGTACTGTTAAAGTTCACAGAACTAGTAAGAATCAGGGATTTGAACCCAGTTATCTCGGTCTCCATAGTGTGTCCCCTTAAACGCCTACGGCAGCGCACCCGCTTTGTGTAATTGGCCATGGTTTCCCTTGAGTCTTCTGTGTGCTCTCCCTCCTCCTTTTTCTTCCTCTAATGCAGCTTTCCTGGCACTCACCTCTCACTGTGCTGAGCATTAGAGTCAGAGAGAGCGGGTTCAGGGAATTCCCTGGTGGTCCAGTGGTTAGGACTCTGTGCTTTCATGGCTGAGGGCCCAGGTTCAATCCCTGGTCGGGGAACTAAGATTCTGCAAGCCGCTCAGCGCGACCACAAATAAATAAATAAATAAATAAATAAAAAGAGTGGGTTCAATTCCATGTCTACAATTCACCAGTGCCATGAACAAATCTAGAGAGACTTCACTTGTGTTGTAAAACAGAGACCAGAATATCTATATCGCAGTGTTGATGGGAGGATTAGATAAGTAAATGGATACCCAGCGCCCAGCAAGTTCCTAGCACATAAAAGGCACGAAGATACTGATGTGTTTTCTTTATCTACACAGGGCAGAAGCAGGAAAGAATAAAAGTAACACAGTCACGATCACAAAGAGCACAAAAGGCCTTCATGATGATTTTCTTTTCAAAAAGGAAGATGTCATTTTCTTATTTACTCATATAGAGAACAGTCAGAAAACTAGATGAGGGTCCAGTTGCAGGCCTACCATTTAGAAGCTGTATGACCTTAACAGCCTAATAGTTAATGGCTGTCAACGCCCCTCCTGCCTACAGGAGCGGAGATAAGCATGATCAACACAGGGGAGTATGTAATAACTCATGGGATAGCTTAGGGTTCCCCAGGACTATACTCATGAAAGTTACGGTTACTGCATCCAATCATTCTTTTTACTGTTAAAGCTTCTTTTAGCTTTGTAGTCAACAGATTCAAACCAGATATAACTTGAAATTTACATATAATAACCTACAACTAATACAAACCGTCTCTTTAAATCCAGAATCATTTTTAATAAAATGATGTGTCCCTTGAACAACGTCTTGAAATGCCTTTATTTTTAAAGTAATACATATTCATTGTAGAAAATTTGGAAAATACAAAAGGACTAAAAAGTCAAATTAAACTCACACAGTAATGCTACAATCCAGGAATACCCACCATTATGGTTTTAGTATATTTACTTCCCTTTGCTCTTTTTTCAATATGCATATAAATTAACGTTAATAACATTTTGTTATCAAGATTTCACAGAGTGTTCTAAATTCTATTTTTCCTGCTAACATTATATGATGAACATTTTCTATTGACTATGTTAATATGAATGGCAAATTTGGCCCCGAGTTTAATAATATAGGTTCAAGGCTTACTGTGTTTAAACAGATATTATATACTTTTACAGAGTTCCTGTAATTTGTTTAGATCTCAGTTACAAAACTTAAAACTCACTGGAAAGAAAATTTGCTTATATTTTATACCCCCTCGATATTCCTAAAAAGGAAGTAAAGCAAATTTTGTTTGTATCTCCCAAATAGAGCCAAAAATAGATCAAATCATATACTTACAGCTAGAAATGAACTGTAAGCCTATTAATAAAGGTAGCCAAGATAATCCAGAAACACACATAACTAAGATCCTTTAAGTAAACTATTTTTTCTCTACTTTTCAGGAATTGCCTTTAAAATTAGTAATACCTATAATAAATAAAAGATCTTGAATGTCACCAAAGAAATTAAATAGGAAAAAAAAAAAGTTCAGAAGGTTAAGTTGTCTGTGAAACACAGAAGACAGGAATGGTTTAATTAGAGAAATTAGGAATGATCTGGCTAGAAATGCTAGTCACTCAAGGGCTGGTACTAGAATACTATCTAAATACTGGCAGGATGGCAAGTTCAGGAGTGGTGACAAAGATGATGAAATGTACCTTTGTGAGTTGCAGCAAAGGTCTGAATTAACAGACAATATTTATGTCTTAGTGCCTTGGGACAATAAAACTATATTGAGAGAAGTAACTTGAGAAGAATACCCCAACCCCTGAGATTTTGGACGGGTGGACTGGTGGATTACAGTCATTGCCGAAAATGCTCTCAGAAAACTGAGCAAATGCATCTTCGTCATGTCATAGCTCAGGAAATCGTCCCTGGAAAAGTTCTGACCCAGTAACTCAAGTCTCCAAATCAGAAGATGATATAAGATTTTAGTTTAAGTTCAAAGAGATGACACTTGATGAATGAAAGATAATAAAGCTAGAATTATTAAATGATTTATCAAGACAGTACTGTTGAAAACTCCTGTACATGGACATCAGATTTAACCCCATTTGAAAAAATTATTTGAAGGTAAAGAGCAAACAGCTCACATTATACAATGTGTTTATATAAAGTATTGCTCCTTTGTCGACAACATGATTAGGAAACACCTGCGTGAAATACAGTTCGGCAGACACAGAGGGGAAGCAAAACACATTTCTTAATTAAAACTGCAGGGAAATTGTGGGTGCTAGGAGAATCAAATCTGAATTTTTTTTCTTTAATTTTGTCATATTGCGGTTAGAACACTTAACACGAGATCTACTCTCTTAACAAAATTTCAAGTGTACAGTACAGTATTGTTGACTACAGGCACAAAGTTGTACAGCAGATGTCTAGCGCTTAGTCACCTTTTTTGTTGTTATTGTTTTATTTTGTTTTAGAAAAATAAAGATTTATTTTGAAGGGAAGTGAATAAATCTTTAATGTAATCTATACTGAGTGACCAAACCAAGTTACTATTACTGTTTCAATTGCCAGCACTTACCCTAGGGATCAAAGTTGGGCACAATCGTCAATGTTTGCCTACCTCACAAAGACACCTCCCTCTAAATTCAGAAGCTAAAGGAAACTGGAGATCTGACATATTGTGGGGTGGGGAGGGCTGTCCAAGGCCATTTCGTGAAATGGACACGCCTCCTTTGGGCATCATCAACATTAAAGCTTGTTCATCTTACTTTATTAAAACATTGTTTCCATTGATTAGTCACTCCATGTTTCCCCCTTCCCCCAGACCCTGGCAACCACCATTCTGCTCTTTGATTCTATGAATTTAACTATTTTAGATACTTCATATAAGAGGAATCATACAGTATTTGTCTTTCTGTGACTATTTTCTTTCACTTAGCATAATGTCTTCAACGTTCCTCCATCTCGTCGCATATTACATAATTTCTTTTTGAAGGCTGAATCTTATATGACATTTTCTTTATCCATTCAGCCGCTGATGGACCTTTAGGCTGTCTCCACATCTTGGCCATCAAATCTGAATTTTCTAAGGGAACCACTAATAACACATCAGGTTCATTCTACAAAAAAACTGTGACTCCATTTTGGCTCAATAGGAAAAGGTCACCTTTCTAAAACATCCCAACCCCATCCCAGGCACTTAGGTGTCTCTTGAGGACTCGATGCTAATTCAGAGACAGGTTAGTCATTAACTCCTTTAATGTCAGAAAATTCACCATGCTGGGGAACCTGGAGCTTCTCACACACACTTTCATAAATGGAATTGGCTTATATATTGTGCTTTCTTCTTTGTGTTTCTTTTCTTCTTTCAGGACAGTTTAATAATTTAAAACATTACTTTCAAAGTCAGAGAAACCTGGGTTCCAGCCCTAGCTCTATCATTTTCTAGCTGTGTGACTTTAAGCAAGTTATTTGATCCCTCTGAATTTCTTTCTCCTCATATTTAAAATGAGAAAAATAACATTAAATAGTTATTTAACAATTGCTTATTACTGTGGGTTTTATTCCATTTTATCCTCTCTATAATTCTAAGAGATCGAGACTATTATTAGCCCATCTTAATGATGAGGAAATTGAGGCACAGAGAGGTTAAGGAATTTGCCAAGTACCTTATTCAATCTTCACAGCAATTCAACATGATCAATACTATCAGTATCCTTACCCTAAAGATGTAGAAACCAAGCACAGAAAGATTAACTAATTTGCCCATACTCACACAGCTAGAAACTGGCAAGACCAAATATTAGTGCACTATTGAAAGAAAGGGATGCATTCTCTATAGCTTTCTGAGTAAGGAGGTGGTGTGTGCACTTAGATGTGTGCTTATATAAAATACAAAATGTATAACAGCACCTCAGTGTAGTACTCAGAAAGGAGACAAACTCTAAAATAGATAATCTGGGTTTCATTCAGTTCCACTCGTTATTAACTGATGACTTGGGGCAAATCATTTACTCTCTAACCTCAGTTTCTTTAACTGAACTATGTGGTTAATAACACACACAGTGGAGTGATGTTGTAAGCAGTGTATATAAAAGATATACATGAGTGCCAATCACCATACCTGAGCCAAACAGGTGTCTGACAAAGGCTCCTTTCTTCACTGCCACTCCCTTCATCTCTCTCTTTATCAGCTTTAAAGGAGAAAAATCCTACATGCAAGGATCAAAATCATGCAGAGCTACCATTTTTATGAGGCAGGCCAACCATGTACTGACGAACAGGTTGTGCACTGCACAAGAGCACCCAGCCAAGGGAGCAAGGAGAGGCTGAAATGTAGTCCATACCCTGCTTGGAGAAAGGGCCCCATTATTCTTCACACAAAGGTAACTGCTACTCTAAAAGTGTCAAACCTGTGCAGCTGTGCCACCCAAAAGTGTTTATACTAATTCAATTTTAACTCTCTTCCTAGAAGTATTTGGGGAGCTAGAGGAATTCTCCAAGGAAACTGGGTTTTTCTTTTGCTAGTTTATAAACTTCGATGAAGTCAGGCCGCAAATATTAGAATGAATGAATCCTTGCAGCAGTCTCTGGCACTCCTAATCAACTTTTCTTTGTTGAATACAATTAACTGAGAAGAAATGTACCCTAAGTCATGGATTTAGATAACTACAATGTTTATTTACATCAAGTCCTGACTAGTTTCACCATCACTATATAAGTAATGTCCCAGTGCAGAGGTGGATACCAGACATTCATTAATCTTTTAAAAAGGAAAAAAGAGTCACTTTGCATGATCTAGAAAGGGAGTAAAGCCAAGAAACTCACTTTTTTCAACATATACTAAGTGTTAGACTCTGTGCTGGGAAATATCAAAAACCTTCCCTTACATAATCCTCAAAATCAAAGCTACAAATATTTGTTTATAATATTTAAACGCTTCAAACTGGAGATTGAGGATGGAGGAAGGAGACACTGACTTTTCATTTCCTACCCTTCTGCATTATTTTCATTCTTTCAACCGCATGTGTTTTACTTTAATTATAGTTGTAACCAGGTATGATTCACATTATTGTCATTTTATATACGAGGAAACCAAGAGTTTACAATATTAGATAATTTTTTACAAGGTCACCTAGCTAGAAAATGATGGCGCTATTACTTGCCTTTGAAAATAATACTATCTTTGAGGGGAGAGGGAAGAAAAATTCAAGGAATTCTTACTTGGGACCTCTTTTTTCTCAGTAATAAGGAATACGAGGTTGTCCGACAAGAGAAAACAAGCTACGGTAAGACAAAAAAAACTTGAAGAAAGGATTTTTTTTTAATGGACCAATATGAGGCATAGGAAAGGAAGCTGACTAGGGCCAAGTAAATGGATTGCTCAGCAAAGACGAGGGCCTGCTAAGATTGGAACTCATCAATTTGTAATGGAGCAAATCAGCACAATTATATAATTTTTTCCCAGTAGTGCTAGGGAGTTCAGAATCAGTTGATTCAGGATTGGCAGGACCGATGTGGTGTTAAGCAAAAGCTTTAGAAGTCTTGAGGGGACTTGCAGTTTAAAAGCAGGTAAGACATGGAGTCTGCGTTCCACCCCTTCTGAGAAGGCACTTGAAATAAAAGTGAGTATAATGAAAATGAATCGAGCTGGCAAAGAGAAATGGAAAGAGCGACACCAGACTCCATGAAAATAAAAGTGGACAGGCAAAGGTGCATGTGAAATGAGCAGATGCCACCTTGGAGAAGAGCCAGCCTGCCCCATGGAACCTCTACACGACTCTGAATCCAAATCCAGCAGGTGCAACAGGGAGCAAAAGTGACTGCGAAGCTGAAAACAATGCGACTCACTGGAGACCTAAGGGAGAGAAGACTGTATCAGTGGGCCCTTCCACTCTCATACCCACCCCCTCCATCCCCAATTCAGAGCCCCGAAATTCATCAGAAAGCTCTCCTAAAGAATTCAGAACAAAATGTAAAAGCTAAGCTTCTACCTTAGATGTTGACAAATAAGGATAAAACTCCCTCGTTCTTGTGTGTGGTGGGGGGTGAGTGGGGGAGAGGGACACATAACCTGACAGATGCTAAACTGAGTCTTGTCAACCTGTAAAACCCAGAGTAAATGAACAGAAAAATTGACATTTCAACTAAAATGACAAAATGTAAGACATAGAAACAAAGTAAAAAAAAAACAAAACTGAATTATATGCGCAGAGAGATCTGAGAAGATATTACTCCTGTTCAAACAACAGCAGGACGTTATAAAAAGGGAACACTCAGAATGCCGAAGAAAAAATTATTTTCAAAATTTAAAATTTACATAAAGAATAAAAAAGCAAGTTTGGAAAAATGTCTCATAGCAAAGAAAATATGAGAAAACAAGTTAAACATACAGGTAACGAGTCTGTAAGTTCCAACATCTGAAAAACAGGCGTCCTGGAGAACATAGGGAAAATGAAGACGAGAACAAGTAAAGATATAGTAGAAGAAAATCTCCCTGAGGTTAAAAGAAAAAAAAGGACATATGTGTTAGATTAAAAGTGCCTAATGCAATGAATGAACAAAGCCCTGGGCCAAGACATTCATGTGTCTGTCCATTCATTCAACAACAAACTTTGTTGTAGATGGCGGGGCTGCAACTATTATGTAGGCAGCTATAGTAACTGTTCTCAAGGAGCTCATATTTTAGAGACAAAAGACAAGAGCAAAGCAAGTAAGCAAGACAATTTCAGATAGTGGCACGTGCTACAAGGAAACTGAAGAGGTGATGTAATAAAGAATGAGGGGAGAGTGGGCTCCCTTATATTGGGCAGAAAGGGAAAGTCTCTCTGAGAAAGTGACACTGGAGGAGTCCAGCCAAGACAAAATCGGAGGGTAGAGCATTCCTTACGGAATTTCAGAACACTTTGAATAAAAAATATCCTCAAAACTTCCAAATAAAGTTGGTAACGGAGAAATGAGAACTCAGACTGAAATTAGATTTCATTTAAGTATCTGCAACATTAAACGCTAGATGACAAAGCAATGGTTTCCAAGTTCTCAGAAGAACAAATGTTTAACCTATAATTCTATACCCACTCCAACTATCATTTAAATGTGAAAGAAGAATAAAGACATTTTAATACACTTACAGTTTCAGACAGCTTCTCTTTCCATAAACCCTTCCCTAGGAAGTTATCCAAGGATTTTTTTCTGGCAAAATGAGGAGTTAACAAATAAATAACTACACAGACAAAACCTAGTGGATACAACTGAGATCTATGAAAGGAAGTTCCAGGATATAAGTTATGCAAAAGAGCAACCAATCCAATTGAAGCAAAATTATGGAGAGTTTCAGAAAAAAAGAATTCAATAAAACAGAAAGTATAATGAGAACTTAAATTTATACATGGACAAGATAAACGCCAGTAGTAGGAGAAAGAACAGGCCTTTGGAACTCAAGGACAAACATCACAAGAAAGTCATGGTCCAAATATGATACAATTTTAAGCAGGTTCCCTTCCCCACCCTACTTAGTAGATGACCACTTCTTCTTCCACCCCCTCTATCTTCTGGAGAAAATGAACCAAAGGCTCTGGACTTAAGAGCACCACATAAAAGAGACCTTTGGCAAGATGCTAGGATGATGACAGAGGAATTTGGTAAAAGTTTGCAAAATGAACAGTAGCTCCCTAGCCTCTTCCACCCACCACCCTACTCCCAGTTCTAGAATGTCAGCAGCTAGGCTTACAACCCTGAACCCACCACAACATAGCCCAAGCCAGGAGATAGGAGCATCCTTCTCTTGAGGAACTGAAGCACCTCAAAGGTAAGACCTCAGGTTCTGACACTGAGCACCCCAATGAAAATGCCAGCTGTCCCCCTGCAATTACCCTACAGGGGTAGGGTAGTGAGATCCACTAAATGACAAGCCATAATGAGATATAAAATAGTTTATAAAGAATAAGAAAAGTAGAGAATCAATGAAGGAGATAGGAGAAAAAAACTGTGGAGAGAAAATAACAACAATTACATTTTTTAAAAAAGTTAAAATGGAAACAAAAGACATGGTCTCCAGACATTAAAAGTTCATCAAGTGCTCAGAGGAAAAAAAAAGTGTATTGTGGTGAAATCTGGGAATAGTGGGAATAAATGGAAACTCCCAGGAAGGAAAAGTAGGGCACATACAAAGGATTGGGAAAAAGAAAGACCAGAATTCCCACAAGAGCATTAGAAATTAGACAAAAATGGAGTGAAAACTTTAAATTTTTTAGTGAAAATGATTCATCCAGTCCAAAGTTCTTAACCCAGCCAATTTGGCAATTAAATGTAATTGTTCAAAAAAAAAAAAAAAAAAAAAAGAGGCTATTTCATGAAAAATCTCCAAAAAAAAAAAAAAGGTAACAGCCTTGACAGCCTTCCTGTAGCTACTGGAGGATGTGCTCTAGCAAAATGGGGGAGGAAGCCAAAAAAGAGGCATCCACAGAACCTAGAAAACGAAGGATCAGCACAGAGAGAGGCAAGTGAGATTCCTGGGGCAACAGCGGGGCAGCAGGCCCAGAGGGCTCCCATACAGATGACTCCAAGGGGTGGGGAAATGGAATCCCGAGTTCATCGGATGGGTGAAAATTCATATTGAGATTTCTTGAGCCCTTAGAGGATAAGGGAAGGCAGAAGCAGACTCAAAGAAAACAAAGGAAATGAAAACAAGGTAGTGATTTAATTCCAGGAAAATCACTGCTGTACAAAGGAGGAAATCTAATCACGATACAGTACTTGTGCCTCCGCGGCTAACAATACTGTCATAACCATACCATGAAAATATCAGAAAAGGATTTGAGCACAACTTGTGAAGCAAATGCTAGACTCCTCATTGACTAAGACAGGAAGTCATAAATAATGTCTTCATTTGGTTAGTTTATACAGTATGCTTTAAAAATATAGAGGTAAATACCAGAAGAGATAGCTAAAAAGAATTTTAAATTATTGCCCCTGGGAAGCAGGGTCAGGAGACTGCTGGTTTTTCTTACTAATTTTTAATATTCTATTTATGTTTTCCAATTGTAGTAAAAATAATTTGATAGAAATTGTTCTTAATGGATTAGTGATGACTAATAACAATAGCTAACTATCACTGAGCACTTGCTGTGTGCTAGGAGAGCTGAGAGCTTTACACATGTTTCTTGTGTAATCCTTGCCCGTGATCTCTAGGTCAATAGACTAAATGTTTGGGTCCATGAAAAATTCACATGTTGAAAGCTAACCCCAAACGTGATGGTACGTGGAGTTTGGGGGCTTTGGGAGGTGACTGGGTCATGAAGGTGAAGCCCTTATGAATGGGATTAGTGCCCTTACAGAAAGGATCCTAGGGATCCTCAACCCCACCATGTGAGGACACAGCCAGAGACAGCCATTTATGATCCAAAGAGCAGGGCCTCACAAGACACCAAATCTGCTAGCACCTTGATCTTGGACTTCCCAGCCTCCGGAATTGTGAGAAATAAACTTCTGTTGTTTCTAAGCCATCTAGTCTATGGTGTTCGCTTACAGCAGCCTGAACGGATTTATATACTGATACGTGTCAGCCATACCTCAGTTTTGCCCTCTGTAAAATCAGAATAGTACCTACCTGATTAGGCCTGTTATGAGGATTAATGAGTTAATATATGTAAAGCATTTAGAAGAATGCTTGGCATGCACTAGTGTTAATATAAGGGTTAGCTACATTTTGAACATCACCATCATTATTATTATAGTGACAGAAAGTTTCCAACCCAGATCGTTACATAAAAAAAAAAAAAGCTCAGAAAAGAATGTATAGGGACTTCCCTGGTGGTGCAGTGGCTAAGAATCCACCTGCCATTGCAGGGGACACGGGTTTGAGCCCTGGTCCGGGAAGATCCCACATGCCGCGGAGCAGCTAAGCCCACGAGCCACAACTACTGAGCCCACGAGCCACAACTACTGAAGCCTGCGTGCCTAGAGCCCATGCTCCACAACAAGAGAAGCCACCGCAATGAGAAGCGTGCGCACCGCAACGAAGAGTAACCCCCGCTCGCCGCCACTAGAGAAAGCCCGTGCGCAGCAACGAAGACCCAACACAGTCATAAATAAATAAATAGATAAATAAATAAATAAAAAAGAAAAGAATGTATAGAATGCTACCTTTTGGATATAAAACAGAAAACACTGAAAATACACATTCATAGTTTCTTGTATAAGGAACATCCTTGGAAGGGTACACAAGAGATGAATTAAAGTGGTTCCCTGGTTTGTCTTTGGGGAGAAGTGGGGTGGAGGCCTTGGGACACACTGTATTTTCATTGAACTTTGTTTTGAAACTGTGTGAATGTACTACCTATTCAAAACATTACATTAAAAAAAAAAAGAACAGTTTCCATTAAGCCAACTAGCATTTCCTCCTCACGTACTGTAACCCAAATGCCATGGGAGACGTTGCGAGGGTCAAAAGGGACACAGACAACGGAGAGACGGAGGCCACTGCCCAAGAGGGTGCAGCTCTACCAGGACAGAAACGCAGGCGTAGTGAGCCCCGCATTGAGGGTGGGGCACAAGCCGAACCGTGGGATCCAAACACCGCAGAGCTCCGCACTTCAATCATGACCAGGATGAGATGAGACGCCTCTTCCAAGATACTTACCCTGTTGTATACGGGATGTTTATGCCACCTAGATTGATACTTTCACATCCAACAATAAACAGGGTTGAAAAGCACAGTAAAGACACACCACTGCAGATCATCGCTAGTTTTGCAGATTCCCTCGCACCAAGTTTCAATTTTTTTATGATGTAGCCTCCAAGGACAATCCCAACGCCGGCGCTGGGGACGATGATGACGCCTGGAGAGAAGAAGGGAAGGACAGGATTAATTTGAAGGAATGTATACTATTATTTATTGTCTAATTATCCTGTTTCTACTTACTTATTAGTGCGAAGGGAAAGAATTTTAAAAACACTATAATCAATAAATCTTTAATGTTTGTGATTTTATAGTATAGCTTATTTTCAACACATACAGCCAACAAAGGACTCATATCCAGAATGTGCAAGAACTTTCAAAGCCATAAAATAAAGACAAGCAACCCATTAGAGAGTGAGCAAAACTTAAATGGGGCTTCACTTAGGAGGAAATTCAGCTGACCCATTAACTCAGAAAGGTGTTCAGCCTCCTTACTAAGAGAGAAACACAAATTAAAGCCACAGTGAAATACTACTCCATGCCAACCATGTCAGTAAAAGTGGAAAAGTCTGACAATACCACATATTGGCAAAGATACAGAGCAATGGGCACCCTCTACAAGGCTGGTGGGATGTAAATTGCGACAGACACTTTGAAAGACAGTTTAGCATTATCTGGTAGAGTTGAAGATATATACACCCTGTGACAGGCAGTTCCATTCCTGGATCTATACCCTGAGGAAATTCATGCACATGGGGAACAAAAGAAGTGTATAAGATATCTGAAGCACCATAATAGCCCCAAACTGGAAATAAACCAAACATCCATTAATAGATACATTACATGCAGTAAATTCATGTAATGAAATGCTGTGATACAATAATAAAAATGAGGACACATACAAACACAATGTTGAACAAAGGACGTAAAACACAACAGAAAACATGATCTGACTGTATAAAGGTCAAAAACAGGTAAAACTAAATGATTTGTTTAGAAATGAATACATAGGTAGTGCAACTATGAAGAAAAGATAGTAGGGGGATGGGTGGGATCTGGAAAGGATACAGGGGGCTCCTGGAGGACTGAAAATACTCCTTTTCATGACCTGGGCAGTAGTTACACAAGTGTTCACTTTATGATTATTCATTATCCCTAAGTCTTTTTTTTTTTGAAGTCTAGTTGATTTACAATGTTGTGTTAGTTTCAGGTGTACAGCAAAGTGAATCAGTTATATACATATGTATATATATTCTTTTTCATATTCTCTTCCATTTTTGTTTATTACAGGATTTTTAATATAGTTCCCTGTGCTATACAATAGGACCTTGTTGTTTATCTACTTTATATATAGCAGTGTTTATATGTTAATCCCAAATTCCTAATTTATCCCTTCCCCGCCCTTTCCCCTTTGGTAACCATATGTTTCTTTTCTATGTCTGTAAGTCTGTTTCTGTTTTGTACATTAAGTTCATTTGTATTATATACACACACACACACACACACATATATATATTGGCCATGCCACGTGGCATGTGGGATCTTAGTTCCCTGACCAGCAATCGAACCCATGCTCCCTGCAGTGAGAGTGCGGAGTCCTAACCACTGGACCACTAGTGAATTCCCTGTATTATATTTTAGGTTCTACACATAAGTGATCTAAGTTTTGATTAATGCACTTCTGTGTGCATTATATTTCACAGTAAAAAAAAAAAGCTAAAAAATTAGTCATATCGCCTGCCCCACGAACCTTACAATCTAAAAGAGAAATAAACAAAACAAATTAAAGTATGATAAGAAAATTATACAAAGGGCAGGGAGAATACAGGAAAAGAAGTCCCTGAGTCTTCCCTGGGAGAAATCAGGGAGGACATCACAGAAGTGGCAGTATTTGAGCTGACGTTCGACAGCTGAGACAGAATCTGGGCACAGAGAAAATATCCTGCGCAAGGGAAATATATGCAAAGGGCAAAAGATAACGGAATTGAAGAATCAGAGGAGTCCAAGCTACGGGAGTGTGGAATGCAAGCTACTGGGGCGTGGCAGGACACGGGCAAGAGATGTAAAGCGAGCGAGACCATGAAGGATCACGGAGAGGAGCTCGGGTTGTACCTCTGGGCAATGGGAGGCCACCAAGGAATTTGAAGCCAGGGTCAGAGAGGATGGGAGGTGTGTGTGACAAAGATTATTGCTGGCGGTGAGATGCAGTCAACACTAGAATCAGAGACATGGCTGGGAGAGCACTGCAAAGGTCCAGGTGAGTCACAGTCAGGCTCCACACCGACAGCACAGCCAACAAGCTGAGGAGGGGACGGGGACACCCGAAAGGTGGCAGGGGTCCAGAAAATGAGGAGGAAAGGACCGGGGGAGAGCAGCTCTCGAACCCCACGGTAGACACACCACGTGTGAAGGGCCCGGGAGATACGCCTCACGCAGTGATCCCTGCCCCACGAGCCCAGGAAGAGCTGGTCTGGGACATTCCTACCAGGTGGCAGAATTTATGGCATAGAAGGGATGTTCCAACAAGACTGAGCAAAGTCAGAAGAGCAGAGGAAGACGAAGCCTGAAAGGAGATCTTGGCAAGAGCAATTTTAAGGGTGTTGTGAAGGTGGAAGCCAGGCTGCAATGGGTGAAACGGTCAGTCGTGGAGATTTAGAGGATGGAATTCAGACTCTTTCTAGAACTCAGACTATATATACAAGGAAAAGGGGGTACGGGTCTAGAGCTAGAGGGGAGCCAAGGCGGAGCTGGAGCCTGGGCAGTTTTGCTTGTTTGCTGATATATGGAGGGGACTTAAGCGTATTTTTATTTTGGCCGCACCACGTGGCTTGTGGGATCTTAGTTCCCCGACCAGGGACTGAACCTGGCCCCTGGCAATGAAAGCACCGAGTCCTAACCACTGGACCTCCAGGGAATTCCTTTAAGCATACTTATATGCTCGCAAAGAGACCAAAAAGGAATGGGAGATTGAGTGGGGAGAAAAAGGGTTATCTAACGTCAAGGCAAGATCCTTGAGAAGTCAGAAGAATATAGAATTAATAGCACAGATGATCACATTAGCCCCGGAGGGGGAGAGCGAGAACCCTGCATCTGGGCCAGGAATCAGATTTGGGAGCAGGGGGTGGGAGGATAAATCAATGGGTAGGTGGTAGCTCCTCGAATGGTAGTTTTTCTGTTTTGTTGTTGTTGTTATTTTGGAAACATCATGCAATACACGATGGACCAGAACACTTGAAAAGCACAGAGAAATATGAAGGACCAAAAACCCACAACTTACATTCTAGCATATTTCACTCCAGTCTTTTTTCTATGCTTTTCCCCCCCCTTAAGAACTGATAACATGTGTAGATTCTTTATATGTATATATATATATACATATAGCTTCAGTTTGGGAAGAGATACGGAGAACTTTAAATATAGCCAAAGGTTGGAATAACCATTGTAGGAAAGTAAAGAGCAGGCTAAGTTAGAACAGGTACACGGCTTTGCAAATGGAGAGGACGGTGGGTCCAGGTGCTATGAGATTCCAGAAGCCTGCAGCTGCATCAGTGTGCATGCCTGGATGGCTCGCCTCTCCTGTGTGTCCCACAGCCCACGTAAAGGAGCAAAGAGGGAGGGTTAGATTAATCTAAAGTCTGAGCTTTGCCTGGGTTGACAGGGAAAAAAAGATAGTGTTTATCTTGTAATCCTCACCATGGTCCTGACTTTATTAAACCAGTAATGGCTCTTTTACAGATGAGGAAGTGACCAGCCCAGTAATGCACACAGGGCAGGGAGAGCGAGAATGAAAACTGAGGTCTCTGGCTCCCAGCCCAGGGTGCTCTCCACAGCACCACAGCTGCCTCTTAGAACCAGCGGGTACTGGAAGCTTTGGGGGAAGTTGACCAGAGCTCTGGGCTTAGACGAGCTGGTTATTAAATTATCCTCCTCATTAGAGAATAGTCCACATTCTATCTACATGACTAAATAGGCAAAGCTTTACCTTCAGAGTGAAATGATCCATTAATAAAATTCCTATTTCAATTGAGCGATTTATATATTGGTATTATAGTTATAGATACTGTGCTAGACCCTGGGATAGCAACAAAACAAATCCCCACGCTCACAGCTGAGTCCTAATTTAAAAGCAGTATAATTTATCTGACTATGCATCCTAACTAGTATTCAACTCTTAAAAACAAAAAATGTGTCATTAGCATGAGGTCTCGTCAGAGTGAAGATCTATTAAAATTTCCTACTGATGTCCCCCTGTCCTTTAAATCTCGCTGCACTACCAAAACGGAAAGACTGACTATGCCTTCAGGGGAATCTGTACAACGCTCAGATCTCCAGTTTGAGTAGGACACCCAAATGTCTTGGTGTTGTTGCAGTTTTAGGGGAATGGAATGAGTAGGTAAGATCTGGTGCCGAGTGTGTGGTGGGGTGACGCAGGGGGAGACAATACATCTCACCGGTTGCTGCTCTCCTGCCCTTCCCCGTGTCCCCAGACCCCCAGCGCCCCTCCTTCTGTCTCCCTCCTCTGAGCCTCTGTTCCGGAACCAGCCCCTTCCCAGCCGCTGCCAGACACCTGTTACCCTCGAGTTTCTGCTCCTCGCGCCCTCTAGTGGCCAAGACGCGGGGAGGGCGGGGTCAAGAGGGTGGAGAAAAGGCATCAACTGGGGCCCACGGATGCCTGTAGAACGAGCAGAGGAAGGAGGACAGAACAGCGGGGAGAGATGGGAGTGACTGGACCAAGCCCAGGGGCCCAGCCTAGGGCACAGGCGGGAGAGGATGGAGGCCAATGCGACTGCAGATGTCTGAGACAATTCCAGGTAAGAGTGTGGGCCATGAAGATTCCAAGTTCGAATCTCAGCTCTGCCACCTACAAGCTGTCTGTCCTCAGGCAAGTTTCTGACATTCTGGGCCTTAGATTTTTCTGTAAAATATGGATAAGAGTAGTTTCTTCCTCATAGATTGTTAGGATTAAACGGGTTAAGATATAGGAAGTGCTTGAAACAGTGCCTAGCCCATAGCATATACCCAATAAATGTTGGCAATTGACACAAGTATCCGCCTGCTATTAATGAGTTTAACATTTGAACAAATAAATATATTGGAATTATAATTAGGCAAATTTTAGTATGCTATTCAATCTATAGAACTGAATTTAAAATACTACTCGTGGGGCTTCCCTGGTGGTGCAGTGGTTGGGAGTCTGCCTGCCAATGCAAGGGACACGGGTTCGAGCCCTGGTCCGGGAGGATCCCACGTGCCGCGGAGCAACTAAGCCCGTGCGCCAAAACTACTGAGCCCGTGCGCCACAACTTCTGAGCCTGTGCTCTAGAGCCCATGCTCCGCAACAAGAGAAGCCACCGCAATGAGAAGCCCGCACACTGCAAGGAAGAGTAGCCCCTGCTCGCCGCAACTAGAGAAAGCCCGTGCGCAGCAACGATGACCCAATGCAGCCAAAAAAGTAATAATAAATAAAATAAATTTTTTAAAAGAAAAGCATTAAAAAATATATCTTACTGTATGTTATATGGCAAAATTTTAAAAAATTAATAAAATAAAATATTACTCATAATTGTCCAACATAAACCTGTATGTGTTCTTCAATATATAAACCTTTGTTTGATATTTAGCTACTATGTCCTCTCAAACACATAAACCTCTGTTAGCTTTTGAGCTACTGTGTGTATATATCTGAATCTAAAGAAGTCATTGCTGCCTAAGTATTGACCAGAGGACCCTGCTTTGTTCATAAAAGGTCTGAGCACACCCTACTGCTTTCCAGTAGGAAATCTTTTATCTATTTACTTAACCAAGCAGATTGACATGTTAATTGTCCTACTCCCTTTCTTTCCCTTATTTCAAGCATGATCCCCTTAGCATTCAATGTTGAAGTTTTTGCTCTGGGTCACAATATTGCTTACCCTTACAAAGTGTGGCTGGATGGAGTCAAAAGGTCTTTATGAAAAATGATATCTGGTAAATTACCAAATACTGAAGCTACTGATGAAATGTTTCCTCTTCACTCCAATTTTTGTCAATATGCAGACATTATCTATTTTGCAAATAGACACATAAAATATGCCTACACCTAATGCATCATTTGGAACACAGGAAAACCTTGAGCTGGAAGACAGGAGGACAAAATTAGGTGACCCACTCATCAAGAATGCTTCAGGTTCGGGGAACTGCAATCGTGTTGCTATTGCTATCGTGAAGAATCACAACCTGCTTTCACAGGACCCAGTGCTTGCCCCCGTCATAAGACCTGCCACCATCTACCGGGTTTACTTCTCTCTTTCCTGCTAGACTGGGAGGTTCCTGTGCATGGTAGGGACTATACCTTTATTATCTTCATACCTTTCTAGCACTTACCAAGGCCCGGTGAATGTATGGATGAATAATTTTGTTATTTAGAATTTATTACATAAAATCCTCAAATGACATTCATTTTTGTTTTCAATTATTCCTTGAAATAGGCCATATCTTGTTTTACAAATAGGAGATCTAAGATCTCATTTGGAGTTAAAATAACTTGCTAAGATCAGTTTAAAACTAGCACGCACGAAATATCTAGACTGACGCCTAAAAAATCTCACTGTTATCAAAATTGACTTGGGCGTTATTAGCAGAAGCTTAACTGCCAAGCCACCACAGGTGACAAAGCGTGGAATGCCAGTAGCCCTCTGATACCTCTTTTCTATGGTGAGATCACAATGGTGCAGACTGTCCTACTGTGGTGAATTAAGTTAGTATAGACAGATCCTCAGAATCTTAGATGTCCTCATGCTCTTTTCTCTAAATTCTCTGACCCTTTCTGTGTATTCCACATCCCAAGTTTTCTTTAGGTAAGTTGAAAAGTAAATGGTTTGCAAACCTAAGACTATGAATCAATACAGACTATCATTGTAAGCCATTATGGCTTCCAGGTTCTGCCGTTGTCTTTGGGGAAGGCAGCCGGGACGGAAGGGGAGGAGAAAGCCGGGTGAGCACCTAGAAAAGAAGGAAGTACAATTGGTTCTCGTGCCCATTCTCTCTCTCTCTCTCTTTCCGTCTCTCCCACCTTTCTCTTTCTTTCTGTACACATATACACCGCGCGCGCGCGCGCACACACACACACACACACACACACACACACACACACACTGATGTTAGCTATATGCCAGAAACTGTGATAACTGCTGTATGCATAGTATCTCATCTAATTCTCAAAACTGTATGCGTTTTGAATTGCTCTGAAATCAGAATGTGTCTGACAATCAATAGGATCTCTATCTTGTGTCACTGTCTAATTAGAAGCATTTTTCTTTCATAGTAACTCAAAATCATGGGGCATCTTACAATGAATGGTGTCTTAGGTTGGAAAGAATACAGAAGTTTCTTTCCACATCTCAGGTGAGGAAACATCTAGTGAGTGATAGAGCAGGGTAATAAACTCAAATTTATTTAACTTTTCCAAATACTATGTTTCTAATCTTATGATACAAAATCAATGTTTTCCTGTCACCCAAGCCTAAATATTTTACCCCTTTAAGCTTCCACTTTCCCTTGCAAATATTTTCTTACAGGAAATAAATAACAATTATTGTCAGAGGGGAATAGAAGAAGAGAATATTTTTCAAGTTCGCACCTTGAAGCTAGCAAATTTTAAATGGTCTGAGAATACATAGCACAGTAAGTATACATGTTCATAAACTGCTCATAAATCCACAAAGTATCACAAAATCACAGTATTTCATATTTCTCTTTCTCTTTCATATATCTCACTATCACCCTTGTAAAAAAATCTCGGAAATCCCTTCACCAACTATGAACGAGGTCCATCATTAGAATTAATTTATAGTGCCATTTTTATAATTTGGTGACTGTTTTAAGACAGAGACCAGACTATTTCTTTTGATCCATAATATTTCATAGCATAACATCAAGTCAAATTGTAAAGGATGCTCTTGTTCAATTGGAATTAGGAGGGGCAGCCCGTGTATGTTGACCTGAACAGCGTGTGTCGGGCACCTGGAGAGAAGCCTATAGGTTGAGTGGCAGGATTTATAGGGGTTCTTTTTTTTAATTTTTTTTTTTTGGCCATGCCACGTGGCATGTGGGATCTTAGTTCCCAGACCAGGGATCGAACCCACGCCCCCTGCAGTGGAAGCATGACATCTTAGCCACTGGACTGTCAGGGAGATCCCAATATCAGCGTTCTTTTAGCAATTCTCCTGAGGCAGATAGGCTGTCAGGGTGGCCAGTCTCACACAGGGCTGCTGCAGACGGCCTGTCTGCCTCTACCACTTCAGTGAAGGACACAGCGCCAGAAGCAGACCTCGCCAGCCACAGCTTCCTCTGTTGAGAACCCCGTGATGAACACAGTGGGGCTCAGATGGGACCCCCTGCAGCTCAGCAACAGAGCCTGCTCTGAAACATCTTGCGTGACCTTGCTGAAATGATTACTAAAGGCTTTCCAAGGAATTACACACCTCTGAAAACCTAGCCTCCATCACTTCAGCCTGGAGACATCAAAATCAAGCTCACACTGAACCTCCACCAGGGTAAATGGGTCTCACTCAACCACAGTAACACTCTCTGCAACTCTGCCAACACAGGGAAATGCCGTGCAGCACGAGAGAAATATGAGAACCCCAGTCTCAGGGATTCAAGTTCTTGGGAGCACTGAGGGGAAGGTAATAAAAAGGTACATTCAACAGAGAAAACAAGCCCACTTTTCATTTCAGGGTTCTGCAAAGCTCTGGCTGAAATAATACGTAAAATCAAATGCCAAGCTGGGTCGTGAAAGGGATTCAAAAATCAAATCAAGTGACTATTTCATCCTGTATGGCTTAAAAACCTAAAAGAGTTTTCTGTATTCAGGGAATAAAACCACAAAGGGCAAAAATAACTTGAAATGATGAAATGCAAAATATCAAAGTGTTTACTTCTGTTTCTCACTGGCTCTGGGAAACTTAAGGTGAAACAGCAAAAGCTTTAAACAAATTATTGCAAGAGAAGGGGGGGGATTTTGTAGAGGCAATTTTACAGAAGACGAGCAGGGTCTTATTAACCTTTGCAGTTATCAAAAGAAGCCTCAAAGGAAGACCTTAGTGTTAAGTTACTAGACTCAGTTTCCGTTCAGAGAAGCAAAGCCTACAGATGTGGGCCAGTGCCAAAGACAAAACCCTCTTTGGAGGCCCTGTGGGGGAGATCCATTTTCCCTCAGCACTTTGCAACGTCTCCCCTTTCCATTGTTGTCCAAATCCAGCAGCTCTTGAGCCTTCGCATCGAGAGAGTTGATGGTCATCATGCCCAAGAATAGCTGAGCTACAAAACCTGGCAAAGCTATCCTTCCCCTGGGAGAAGTAAGCAGATTTTTCTTTCTTTCTTTTCTTCTTAGCTGAGTTGGGTCTTCGTTGCTGCACGCGGGCTTTCTCTAGTTGCGGCGTGCGGGGGCTACTCTTGGTTGCGGTGCGCAGGCTTCTCGTTGCGGTGGCTTCTCTTGTTGCGGAGCACGGGCTCTAGAGTGCAGGCTCAGTAGTTGTGGCGTGCAGGCTTAGCTGCTCCACGGCATGTAGGATCTTCCCGGACCAGGGATCGAACCCTTGTCCCCTGCATTGGCAGGCAGATTCTTAACCTCTGCGCCACCAGGGACATCCAAGCAGATTTTTCAAACTCTATTTATCCAAAAAAATGTTTGAGACAAACTTCTACACACCTAACCTTACTTGTTAGAGTGCTTTTGCCCCACTATGGCCAAGCGAAATCTTGGCTCATTAAAAACCATGTTAATTCTGCCAAATGAATAAGGAGGACCAGAGCGGCCATTTAATAAAGATCGTCAGCTCACTAAGTGCTCTGTTTATTCTTTCTTTCTTTTTTTTATTGACAGCTACGTTGAGCTATAAGTCACATACCATACAATTCACCTACTTGAATAAGTGTACCATTCAATGTTTTTTAGTATATTCACAGAGATATGCAACCATCACCACAATCAGTTTCAGAATATTTTCATGACCCTAGAAAGAAACCCTGTACCCATTAGCTATCAAGCTCATTTCTTCCTACGCCCCTTCCTCAGCCCTAGACAACCACTAATTTACTTTCAGTCTCTACAGATTTGCCTATTCTAGATGTTTCAGATAAATGGAATTGTAAAATATGTCTGGCTTCTATCACTTAGCATAATGTTTTCAACACTCATCCACGCTGTGGCACGTGTCAGTACTTCATTCCTATCTATGGCCAAACAATAATCCATTGTACTAACAGACTACATCTGACTTATCCATTCATCAGTTGATGGACATTTGAGTTGTTTCTGTTTTTGGCTATTAGAATAATGTTGCTATGAACATTCATGTACAAGTTTTTATGTGGACATATGTTTTCATTTCTCTTGGACATATGCCTAGAGATGGAATTTCTGGATCATATAGTAATTCTACGCTTGAGGAAATGCCAAACTGCTTTCCAATACAGCTGCATCATTTGACGTTCCTACTGCCAGTGTGTGAGGTTCCAACTGCTCCACATCTTCACCAGCATTTGTTATTTCCACAAATAATATTTGATTACAGACATCCAAGCGGGTGTAAAGTGGTATCTCATTATGATTTTGATTTGTATTTCCCTGATAACTAATAAGACTGAGCATCTGTTCATGTGGCCACTTGTACACCTTCTTTGGAGAAATATCAATTCAGATCCTTTGCCCATTTTTTTAAATTGGGTTATTTTTCTTTTTATTCTTGAATTTTAAGAATTCTTCATGTAAGGTACAGATAGGACCCAAATTCCATGTCTCCTACCTCTGTTGCATTAAGGCCTCTCCATCAGCTTCACCTACAGCTTCTGCGGAGGTTTGCAACAAGCAGCTGATGGGAAGGAGAAAACCCCAGGCCTGGTCCATAGACGGGTAGACTCAATGTATTTGTGCAAGTTGAAAATGGACCTTTACACTACAGCCCATTCAGGGGTGGCTCCAAGAGAAAGGGGGGAACAGAACGGAGAAATACGAATATTTTCAAATCGTGAATTTATACTCATATTACTAATTCAAGTTAACATTATAGGAGTTTTACTTAACTCCTTTGACTTCTTAATACTAACTGTACGTATGCATAATTTACATGCGATAAAATTCACTTGTTTTAGGTATACAACTGTGTAACATCCAACACCCTAAGATGTTCCCTCATTCTCCTCCGCAACTGGTCCCATCTCTTGACCCTTAACCTCTGGCAACTACTGACCTGCTTTCTGTCACTTTAGTTTTGCCTTTTGTGGAATTTTATATAAATCGTATATGATATATAGTCTTTTTTGTTTGACCTCTTAGCATAATGCTTTTGAGATTCATCCATATTTTTGCATATATTAATATTACATTCATTTTTACTGCTGAATTAGTAGGGATCTACCACAATTTGTTTGTCCACTCACCAGTTGATGGACATATGGACTGTTTTCAGTTTGGGGCTATTGTGAATAAAGCAGCTATAAACATTCCAAAAAAAGAATTCCTCATGTAGAATATAAATTCTATGTAAGGGATACAAGTCCCTTATCAGATATGTGTTTTGCAAATATCTTCTCCCATCCCGTGGGTTGTTTTTTAACTTTTTTGGTGGTGTCCTTTGATGTATAAAAGTTTTTACTTTTGATAAGATCCAATTTATCTGTTCTTTCTTTGGTTGCATTATCTAATTCAAGGTCACAAAGATTTAGGCTTGTTTACTTCTAAGAGTGTTATAATTTTAGGTCTTACATGAAGACCTTTACTCCATTTTGAGTTCATTTTTATATATATGGTGTGAGGTAGAGGTCCAACTACATTCTTTTGCATGTGGCTATCCAGTTACCCCAGTACCATTTTTTGAAAAGATTATTCTCTCCTCATTGAATGGTCTTGACATCCTTGTTGAAAATTGGTTGACTATAGATGTATGGGTTTATTTCTGGACTCTCAATTCTTTTCCATTGATGTTTATGTCTACTTTAAGTAGGTACCATACTGTCTTGATTACTGTTGCTTTTTATTAAGTCTTGAAATCAAGAAGTCTAGGTGCTCCAACTTTGGTCTTTGTCAGGATTGTTTTGGCTATTCTAGGTCACTTGCATTTCTAAATGAATTTTAGGATCAGCTTGTCAATTTCTTCAAAGAAGCCAGCTGGAATTTTGACAGGGATTTGTTGAATCTATCTGGTGAGTACGGCCATCTTAGTAACATTGTGTTCCAATTCAAGAACATGAGATGTCTTTCTATTTATTCAGGTCTTCTTAAATTTTTAAACAATATTTTGTGGGTTTCAGAATATAAGTTTTGCACTTCTTTTGTTAAATCTATTGCTAAGTATTTCATTCTTTCATGCTGGTGTAAATGCAATTGTTTCCTTAATTTCTTTTTTGTTCATTGTTAGTGTATAGAAATACAGTTGATGTTTGCGTACAGGCATACCTTGTTTTATTGCACTTTGCAAATACTGCATTTTTTACAAATTGAAGGTTTGTGGCAATCCTGAGTCAAGTAAGTTTACCAGTGCCATTTTTCCTACAGTATTTGCTCACTTTCTGTCTCTCTGTATCACATTTTGGTAATTCTTGCAACATTTCAAGCCCTCCCCCAGCAAAAAGATTATGACTCGCTGAAAGTTCAGATGATGGTTAGCATTTTTTAGCAATAAAATATTTTTAATTAAGGTATGTACATTTTTTAGACTTAATCCTATTGTACACTTAATAGACTCCAGTAAACATAACTTTTATATGCACTGAGAAACAAAAAAAAATTGTGTGGCTTGTTTTATTGCGATATTTGCTTAACTGCAGAACCTAACCCACAATATCTCCAAGGTATTTCTGTATTAATCTTGTATCTTGCAATCTCACTAAACTCATTTACTAGTTCTAATAATTTTTTAGTGCACTCCTTAGGATTTTCTTTATACAAGGATGCATAATCCATGAATAGAGATAGTTTTACATCTTTCTTTCCAATCTGGATGTCTTTTATTTCATTCTCCTGCCCTATTTTCCTGGCTAGAATCTCCAGTGCAATGATGAATAGAAGTGCCAAGAGCAGACATCCTTGTCTTGTTCCTGATCTTAAGAGGAAAGCATCCAGTCTTTCATCACTAAGTATGATGTGGATTTTTTGTAGATGCCCTTTATTGCATTGTTTTTAAATCTCCAATCATTTAAATAGTAGTCGAGCTAAAATTCATTTTTGTGTTATTTACAAATATGTTAGGTATAACTTTCAGAAAGCTCATAAAAATATATAATTTTTAAAACATATATTTAATTTAACAAAAAACATTTACTGAGTAGCTACTATGTCTTGGCTCTGTTCCAGACTCTGAAGGTACTTAGTGAATAAAGCTGACAAAAAACCCTGCCCTCACTGAGTTTACAATCTACTGTGGGGAAAAGAGACAATAAACAATAAACCAATAACTAAGCAAACTGTACTGAACGTTAGAAGGTAAAGAAGCACCACAGAGAAAAATGTTCAGCCTAGCAAGGAAAATCAGGAGTTCTGGGAGAGGTGTCACGTTTTTAAATGGGGTATACTGGGTAGGGTCTCATTGACAAGGGACCATTTGAGCAAAAACTTGGAGGAAAGGAAGTACAGCGTGCATAGAAAATAAATGATCCCCCAATTACACACTGTTTTCATCTATCCATTAAAATAAGTTTACTGAGAGCCAAGATTATTAAAGGTCAGAACATTTTATAACTAGAAGAAAATTCAAAAATTAAACTAACTTGCTTGCTGAATGAGATAGCTTAAGTCAGAAAAACTAAGAACTTTGGACAAAGCAGGGACAGTTGAGATGGAAATCTTAACCAGTCTGCTATACATACTGCACTTTTTAAATAAAGATGTTTTGTTTCAAATGACATGCGTAATTCCACAGGTAATGAAATCCACAAAATAAGTTTTATGAATGGAAACATAATCTAGTAATCTAATGGTCTGAGTATCTTTGGAGAACACCAAACCTACTGTTTACGAGAACTTAGGTTTCAGAAATCCATTAATTAATCACTTTATAAAAGTACCATTGAGTTGAAAGCAATAGAAAAGAAACAGATGACATGGTTCTTGTGTGCCTTCCTAATGCAATAACAAGCCCCATCAACCGATGTGTCTCGAAATCTCTCAGCAAAATAGTCTCTTTCCCTCATTGTTCAGACCTTATCTACTCTTAGTGTTGAAGAATAAAATCACACATTTTCAAATAAAACTTCTCTTTGGAAAGCAACAACAGATCTTCAAAAGCTAAAAGAACAAGAAAATGCAATAAATATTTTAAATTTCACCCCAAATGATACAAGTGAACCAGCAAATGAAAAAAAATACAGTGTAGCAACAATCAATGCAATGCACCTCCCAACTAATAGCCACTGGCTCCTCTCCCAGTATCATGGTCACTGGCTCACTTTCAAGCCCAGATATTACACTAGGGGGCGCTCCACCAAGTTCAAAGGTAGCCCTGTATCTTTTCACATTTTTCTTTTCACCAAAATGAAGGATATGCAAGGCACATGCCAAATGCAGTGTTTTTTACTCAAAGCTGGAGAGGAGTAGCTGACATCTCACACAACTGGGTTGGAACTGAAAGCAACCATTAAAGACGGGGAAGTGGACAGAACAAAAAAAAGAAGGCAATTGAACAGGTGTGACTCAAGTTTCAGCCTGTTAGAGCAGGAAAGAACGCTGTGTTTTAGTATTTACTAGTATTTACTAGCATGTGTTTTAGAGCAGCGGTCCCCAACCTTTCTGGCACCAGGGACCAGTTTCGTGGAAGATAATTTTTCCACAGATGAGGGGTGGTGGGGGGATGTTTTCAGGACAATTCAAGTGCATTACATTTATTGTGCACTTTATTTCTATTATTATTACATTGTAACATATAATGAAATAATTGTACAACTCACCATAATGCTGACAGGAGGCGGAGCTCAGGCGGTAACGCAAGTGATGGGGAGCGGCTGTAAATACAGATGAAACTACGCTCGCTCGCCCGCGGCTCACCTTCTACTGTACGGTCTGGTTCCTAACAGGTCACAGACTGGTACCGGTCCGTGGCCTGGGGGTTGGGGACCCCTGTTTTAGAGTTTACTAACATTTTCACAGTTATTCCCACATAATATGAAATTAATTGTTTGGGGTTTTTATTTGTCTGTTATCATAGAACCACAGAATTTGGGAGTTTACTCCAGAGATGACTACCTATCCCCTGACGATGACCCTTCTTTCTCGAAGGTTAGGACCCTAAGATGGGCTGGGAGCACATACCATTGGGCAAAATTCTACCGGGCAGATATTTTATATTAACATAAAATTTCTACTGACACCTTATGACGAGACTCTTGGGACTCTGATCTAAAAACAAGTAAAGACTTATCTACTATTAACTGTCAGCTCTAAAAATGCACCTGATGCTTTTACAATACTTGAGGCAACTGTAAGTTTGTTTCCTTAATTATCTTAAACATGCTCCCTAAAAGTCTTCAATTAATGTGTAGAATGCTTTGCCCAGCAAAGTTAATGCCAATGACTCTGTTCAAATAAATAAAAGTTAAGTATAAATTGACAGTTTGATGATATATATACTATATATATATGTCTTGTAACTACAACTATCAACCTATTGATTACATGAATAACTATCTCTGAGAACAAGGCTGAAATAAGAACAATAACAAAAAACTTGTAATGTCACAAATACAGACGTGATATGGGAAAATCTTATCAAAGGATATGGACAATTACACAGCTACTCCAGGTCTGAATGATTCCACCAAGTTCAACTGCATTTCCAAAAGGGTTTGGTATTTACATAGAATATATTTCAAACAAATTTAAGGAAGATATGGCAAAATAATATTGAACTATTCTATACAAAACAATTATACACAAATCGTTCCCTGCACAGGTAAGAGAAGTATGCACCTATAATGTTTTTAAATATCTGCTTTAATCAAAAAACCAACAGAAATTATTTTCATCTTTATTGCAAATAGAAACATAAGAAAAATTTCAATACGATGACTTTTTTTTTGACCATGCCACGCGGCTTACGGGGTCTTAGTTCCCTGGACCAGGGATTGAACCCGGGCCCACGGCAGTGAAAGGGCCGGGTCCTAACCACTGAACTGCCAAGGAACTCTCTCAATACGATGACTTGAAAAAAAATTAACCGTTAGCCTGAAATCTGATCAGTCGAACAGTAACAAATGCAAATAACCCCATGTTCTACCTTCTAGCCAATGGAAAGATGCCACGATGAGAAGCTGAACCTGACAGCAAAGCAGATTTTCTGTGGTCCATCATGAGATGGTTCAGGTTACAAGAGGACATCACTTCAACTTCTAATAATGTCTAAGCACATGTTTCATTATTTAGTTGAAAAGAATAAGGTATTTCCTGCCTGTGTGGTATAACTATATCGTGGCCATACTTGAGAGCCAAGATATTCATTAGGTCTGGACATGATTTCTACGAGTTAACAGCATCTCTGAGGAAATGAGAAATGGTGACATGAGCTGGGAGTCAGAACAGTTTGTCTCCAGCCCCAGTTTGCCACTACCTGTGAGGCCGTGAACCCTTCAGTTAGTGCCTATACCTTTATTTACCTATCAACAAAATGGACAATATTATACTCCAGCCCCTACTTTCCTCTCTTTCTCATCTCTTTCAATAATCATCCTGGTTCTCCTGTCCTATTATGGAGAATGGAATATTTGATAAATAGAGATGAAAGCCAGGGTCATTCTCATTAATAATTAATACTTGTGTTGCTCTTTACACTTAATAAGTCATTTTTAAACTTTTTAAAACTTCAACAGCCCTGTAAAATGGCTATGATTACACCATTTCACAACTAGTAAGACTGAGACCAGAGAAATTAGTTAACTCACCCAAGGAGGCAAATAAATGGGCAGAGGTTGAACCCAGACCTGATGACTCCAAAATTCATCACCTTTCTCTTATAAGACGTTGAGTCACTACAAAGCAGATAGGGATCACCTCACTTTAGTAGGGTAGGAACCTGCTAAAACAGGACCACGTTCAATAAAAAGTTCCTGAGTTCTTAAAAGGAGAGACTGAATCATCAAGCTACCTTACTCTTTGATAGTCCCTCCAAAAAGAGCAAAAAGTGTGGCAGTTCAACCTCAGTTCCATCACACGCACCAAAGGAGAAAAAAAATCAATATGTCTGTAAAAGAAATTTAAAGTGCCAGGGCAAGGTATTACATATATCCGGAGTAAGATGATAAGACACTAACTAACTTGAATGCCTAGAAAAAGAAGTTGCTCACAAAAATCAGAGGATTTTGTGAGGTTGGGGGTGGGGGAGGGGAGACAGTGGGAGGTCTGTTAGTTGAGCTTTGGTGAAAGCTTGTCTAATTCAATCCCTCGTTCCCAAGATGAGGTTAAGGGCCAGAGAGGTTAATGTTTACCTTCAGTCATTCATCAGATCCACTGGGTGTATCTTGGATGTGATTTAACCGAGGACGTGACGCACTTGTTAGCGGAAATACTTTTACATTTGCTCCTGACACTTCATTCTTTCCCCTGCGTTTTCAGTCCTTTAGAAAAGCTCCCTAATCTTTCTCAGTTCAACTTTTATACAAAAATGAATCCTGCTCTGTGAACAGAATATAGTATTTTTTGATAACTAAAGCCCTTAAGGGAGCTCTGGGCCATTCTGAACCTCACTGATCATCAGGGGGCGATGAACGTAGATGTAGAAATCTGGAGAAAACTGATCTGAATGTCCTCTCAGCCCAGAAAATCCCTTATAAGTGATGTTTGTCTTTATATGTGTGTGTGTTTGCGCACGCGTGCATGCACGCATGCGCGGGCACACGGAAAAGAAACCCCAGACGTAAGGACTCTGCTATTAATCATCAAAGATAGGTGAAACGAAAACATTTCATCTAACTGAGAGATCTGATCAACTGACGTTTCACTGCACTGTGCTCAAACATGAAAATTAAAACACTTAAAATGTATTTCTCCCTCCTAAGAGTAGCGAAAAATAGACTTATTTGAGGTTGAAAAATAAACGAGAATAAATAAATCAGAGATATAAAGATTTATCCCTAGCTCAACACTGATTCAACTGAAATCAGTTTCACATACAATGTGTTTCACTCTTAAAGCAATTGCACTGTTATCATTTATATTACATCTCCAAGCCTCCATCAGTTCAGATGAAATAATCCTTCAGCCTTCATGCTGATATCAGGTCTCTTGTCTTCTCTTTCATTTTTCCCACTACCTTTAGCCCTTTTTCTCTCTTCTTACTCTTCGAATCAATTTCTCCCAGGTAATCTTTCCAATGAATGTTTCCACATATCCTAAGTCCTAGCTTCATTCTTTTGCCTTAGATTCACTTTCATGAGAGTATCTCGTAAAGTGAGTACTGCAGTTATTACTAGAAGCTACTTTCCAGGCACTGTGCTAAGCACACCACCTACATCCCCTCATTTAATCATCACAACCTCTTTCCTAAAAGTTAAGGAACTTGTCCAAGGACACAGGCAACCCACTGGGGTCACTACACTGCAAGGTCCTTGAGGATGGGATCCCTCTGTGTTCTCATCGTGGTTTTTCCAGCACCTGGCACAGTGCCAGGCCCACAGAGGAAGCTTTATAAATATTTGTGCATGGATGGCCAATGGATGGATGGATGGATGAAGAGAAAGAGCAGGAATTTCAACAAGATCTGCCTCCCTGCAAACCTATACTATATGTCTTACCCAATACATTAAAAGTTGGAGGGGAAAGAATTAGTGCAATAAAAATTCTAAACTATAAGCAGCTTCTCTGTGGACCAGCTCAATCTATACATTGTGGACCTGTATTAACGGGCTGCTTCGGTGTATAGCTTACAAAAATTGCTCTGTACACCTTGGTTTTAGCTACTCTATGCTGGAGAGAGTAGGGCCTCCACTGCAGTACTGTGGGGAGGACTGAAAATGATGCAGACAGCCCCTCTCTAACCCTGTGCCCAGCTAAGAGTGGGATCTAACAAAGGTCCCAGCCTTCTACCATCACAGCACAGGCCCATACTGAAGGAAAGACTCCAAGTTTATTTAGATTCCCAAAAGCTATCCAGATTTTTCAAAGTTTTTCAGAAAGATTCTCTCTGTTGATCTTTGTAACAATCTGCTAAACCTTGGCAGGGGTAGGGGGTAAGGACTGAGTATTATATGACAAATATAGTCATGAGCTCTCAGTCTCCCTCGCCTGGCTGGAATGAGCTTCTTTGCCAGGATAAAGGCAAACTGAGAGAACTGTGTGCCTGTGAAAGACATGAGCAAGGCCTCTGATGCTGCTACAGTGCGGGCCAGAGTGTAGAGTATGCCAACTTTGGGGTAAGAGAAGGGGAAATACTAATATAAAATACTGATGCATATTTATTTATTGCATACATAATACTCATAGTTACTTACATATTCAAACAGAAACAAAAGAGGGCGGAACAAAGAAAATGCTACCTGTAGAGGAAAAGAGAGAATTGGAGCAAACCAGGATGAAAGCAAGGCTTCTCTGAATGTCGTTTGTTTAATGGTTTTGACTTTCAAATCATAGAAATGTCTTACATAACTAAAAAAAAAACAAATTTAACTTAAACATAGAAAAATAAAGTAATCCCTAAAAACTGAAAACAAATTAAAGCAAATAAATCTCCACAGCATATTGGGTTGTGGGCATAACCAAACAGAGAAGAATTATTTCAAATAAGTAGGTCACAGTATTTTGCAAATCCCTAAGAGATAGCCTATGGACAGAAAGAACCACAAAGATGTCTAAAACTGCATTTCATATTTCATAGTTAGTAATAACACTGATAGTTGGTTTGAAACCATTACACATACACACACATACACACATACTTGGATACAGTAATTATGTAAAAGTTATTAGGAAGAAAGATTTTCAGTATTAAAGAGATACAATATCAAAGAAGTTAAGTAATAACCTGTAATCTTACATTTGAAGTGGAAATATCAATATAACTTCATGATTCGTTTTCCTCTTCTTATTAAAAACAAAAAGGCCTAGAAACAATGACAGTCTTGTAGCAACGAGCACACCCAGTGCCCAGATGGTGATCTCCAAAGATCACTTTCCTCTAAAAGGAGCCAAGACTCCTTGGAGAAGTGTGACTGATCCCAGGTCTAGGGCAGGAAACCATAAAAACTGCTGAGGTCATTCCAAATGTTACAGATGCTAGCTTGAAGGGGCTCCCAGTGGCCAAAGACTGAACAACTGGAGCATCAAAAAGAATAATGATTGCAGTAGATTAAAGTACATCAAACATATAAAAAGCCATGTGTTCGTCATATTTTTTTAAATTTACTGGTCATTGTACCAATTTGCTAGAATAAAATTTTTTACTCTGATAATTGGTAAATAAAGAGAAAGAATCATAAAAGAAATAATGGTTTGGAGAACTGGCCAAACAGGAGGCTGGTCACCAGGGAAACTGACTTAGAGCAATTCAAAGAGAGAGAGAGATTGGGAGACAGAGACAGAGACAGAGAGAGATTGATTGATGATGCAGTATGTTGTGAAGTTTCCTTCCCAACACCTCCTGCCTATCTGCTGCCCTAGAAGATTTCTGCCACTTTACTCCTATGATCGGGACTAAAATAGTCACTCCTTACAATTTCATTTGAATGTATTACTTCTCTTAACAGGTGAGATTTAGCAAAATGCCTTCGAATACCACTCTAAATTAGACTAATACAATGTTTTAAATCAGAAAAACTAACAAAACTCTTTAATGGGGATTTAAATTTAACACAGTCTTACAACATGAAATGGGGGAAACCAATTTGTATTGAGCACCTATGACTATATACCAAATGTTTTAAGGTACCTCATTTAACTTTTGTCAGTTGCCCTAGGAGAGGAGCATTCACATTTTACAAATGAGAAACTGAGAGAGAGTGGTTAAGGGACTTGGCTAAAATCATGCATTTAGTTAAGCGACAGAGCTGGGATTCAAAGAGAAATCCATGAACTACATCACACTTCGCATCTAAAAGAAAAAGAGATCACATGCATGCTGGACATGGTCAAAGTCTGTGGCGATGCACCATTAGTAAAAATACCGCAGTGATGAATTGCTCATTAACTATTTCCCTTGTAAGAAAATCATGTAACTCTACAGGGGGATGTAAGAATAAGTTTATTTGGTACTTGTGGCCTTGGGAAAATGATTTAATCTAAGATTTTTCAAGCAGGCAGAAGTCATAGAGTTCATTCTAGTCCAAATTATTGTTTTCTAGATTAGAAAACAGACCTGGAGAGAAACAGTGATAAGCCTAAAACCAAACAATGGGTTAGCGGCCTGAGGGCAAAGACACTCTCCACCTTAGGTACCACTGTAGCCCTCGGGGAGCTCTGAGAGGTAACGCAGAAGGCCTGAGCCGTCCTACGGAATTAAGAGAGTGTGTGTGCAGGTCAAGGTGTGAAACGCATAAATATTGTCACTTTGTAACCATGGATCCAGGGAGTTTGGGGATGGTTTGTCCCAGCTCATCAGCACCATTTATTTTATTTTAATTAATTTATTTATTTTTGGCTGCGTTGGGTCTTCGTTTCTTTGCATGGGCTTTCTCTAGTTGCAGCGAGCGAGGGCTACTCTTCATTGCGGTGTGTGGGCTTCCATTGCGGTGGCTTCTCTTGTTGTGGAGCACGGGCTCTAGGCGCACGGGCTTCAGTAGTTGTGGCATGTGGGCTCAGTAGTTGTGGCTTGCGGGTTCTAGAGCGCAGGCTCAGTAGTTGTGGTACATGGGCTTCGTTGCTCCGCGGCACGTGGGGTCTTCCTGGAATAGGGCTCGAACCCGTGTCCCCTGCATTGGCAGGCGGATTTTAACCACTGCGCCACCAGGGAAGCCCCCAGCATCCTTTACTGATGACAGTGAGCATGATGGTTCTGTACATGACGGTGCTAAGACCCCCTGGAGAGTTCTACTGTTGAGACTGTACAGAGCAAGAACCTATGTGACCAGCAAAATATAGAAGAAATATAAGAAGTATTTTAAAATATAAAAAGTATTTCAAAAATATAAAAAGCTCCAGCTGAGACTCCACGTGGAATCTGCTTCCTGGGTGTTCCCTACACATGTCACTGGTGCCTGAGATAAGAGAGAAAGTGGGTCCTGCTGTGCCCTTCAGAGATGGCCTGTGGATGTAAAGTCCATTCTTACTTTGTTTGTTTGTTTTGGGCTTGCGGAATCTTAGTTCCCCGGCCAGGGATCAAACCCGTGACCCCTGCAGTGGAAGCGTGGAGTCCTAACCTCTAGACCACCAGGGAAGTCCCACTCCATTCTTACTTTAATGCTTTAGTTGCGTAGTATCCATGTGTAGCAGTTGTCATTTTGGGTCCTCTGGGCCTTCTCAAGCAACTGAACCCTGCCTAAGAGCCACCATGAGTGCATTGGCTAAGAACTGGCCACACGGTAAGCACTCAAACATGTCTTAAATTAATTGGTTAATGAACAAACAGAATCTGAGTATCCTGACATACTGTCCACTACAATCTTCTACCAAAGTTCTAATTGGCATTGAAGAAAAACTAATGTAATTAGTTTTTGGAAATGGCCAGTGATGCTACAGTACATCCACACCTAATACAGTCTATCTGCATTTAAAAGGTTAATTTTAACGTTAAAAAAATCTTTGTATACATTTATAAAATTAGTACAAAATGAACTTTAAAAACTATCTCATAGGGGCTTCCCTGGTGGCGCAGTGGTTGAGAGTCTGCCTGCCAATGCAGGGGATACAGGTTCGTGCCCCAGTCTGGGAAGATCCCACATGCTGCGGAGCGGCTGGGCCTGTGAGCCATGGTCGCTGAGCCTGCGTGTCCGGAGCCTGTGCTCTGCAACGGAAGAGGCCACAACAGTGAGAGGAAAAAAAAAAAACTATCTCATAGAAGAACGGCTCTAGAAAAGCTGTTAATGCTCTCAAAAGAATGAAACCAATCAAAGCATGTTCATGTTTCACTTGCGTCTAAAGACGCAACAAATCTGAGGCTGCAATTTGAGTTCAGGGGCACCGCCTTGACTCTCATCAATGACTCGAAATCAGTGGTTGAAGATAGGTGACAAATATTTGGTTAATTAGAAAGCAATAAAAATTATAGTCTATTTTTAAAAATCACACCCCAACCTAATTTCCTTATCTTTTCAAGACACAGAAAAAAAAATATTGGGTTGGCCAAAAATTCATTCAACCCAAACAAACTTTTTGGTCAACCCAGTATCTTGATTATTCTCCAATGAAAAACAAAATAGAGTTTTCCAAGGCGATTTCCATTGTAAAGACAAACAAACGGCTAACTCTTCATAATTCTGCACACAAAGGGTGGGAGCCCAGGAAAGCCAAGGTGATGCTGAGAGGCCACAGTGCTCTAAAAACAAATGTTGTTGACCATGGTTTGGTGGCAAAGTAGAATCTTAGTCTATCATTTCTCCAGAAATAGTTAAAAACAAAAACCAAAAAAAACTCCACAAACTGACTGGAAATTATGACAATAGAATATGCCTATTATAGTATTTCAATAAAAATCATATATGCACATTTATATACTCCAAGGAGTACAAGACTTCCAGCCTCCTGGCTCTTACTGTTTGCACGTCTTCAAGCAAGTTATTTAAACCTCTCTGGACCTTTGTTTCCTCATCTGAAAAATGGGCATAATCAATAATACCTACTGCATAGGCATTAGTTACATGGATTAAATGATGTTTTACATATAAAAATACCTAGCATCTTCTACTTAGCAAACACTCAACAAATATTATCAGTCATTTTATTACCATCACTATTATTACAGAGGTTTCATTCTCAGACCTGTTCAAGATGCAGGACTTCAAATGTAAGGTGCTGTCATCATCATCATAAATAATTTTATTTCCTAGAATACATGATTAAGTTATATTTTTCAATTTATACTGCTGTACCTATTGAAGTTAGGTAAGCTCTGGAACAAATCATTATTTACTACTTCATTTGATCCTGACAACAACACTGACACAGAGAAAGGGGAGATATTATCCTCATCAGACAGATAAAGTTCAGTTTTAGCTGAAGTTCAGGGAGTTAAGTGACCTGCCCAAAGTCACAGAGTTGGTGACCAGCAGGGCAGGGTTCATGACCGCTCCGTCTAACTCCTCCTGCAGGGCTTTCCCCGCTATTTCAGGCTTTTCCAAAATATCAATTTCATTTCATTCCATAAATGTGACCCTAAGGGAGTCAGCAGAAAGACCATAAACAGGGAGGGTGCAGCGCGACCACATATCCACTGTTGCACAGGAGCGAACACCAGTGGGCTGAAGGTGTTTTAGTGACACACTCATGAGTGTCACCACCTCCTCTCAGGGCACAGGGGCCCCCAATGTGATGATGAGATGAGCCCAGTGGTGCTGAAGGTGCCCCCCACCCAGCAACACCTGAAAGCATTCATCTCTCCACCGCCGCTCAGCCCACCTCCCACCTGCTTGCCTTTAGAGCCCTCTCATGTCTGTCCGAGGAAAGCTTTTCTGGGGCCGGGGGTGCTGGCTGGAGCCAGAACAAGCCTCAGCCTTCCCTGCTCTTTGCCTTTGTTCAAGTTGGTCATGCACAGAGAGCAAACGCCTTTCCTCCAGACTCCAAACGGTCCAATTCTACTTCTCCTTAAAAGCCTGGTTAAAAGCCATTTCCGCCATGACACGCAGCTCAACACTGCCACGCCGCCGGTCAAAATAATCTCTGTAGCGCACAGCTTCCATTCATTTATTTAAACAGTTTTTTCTAAACTTATTTTGTAAGCTCTCTCCTCTTAGATCTGTAAGCACCTTAAGGTCCAGGTTTGAGCCTTTATAACCGCCCCGTGTCCACCTGCCTACATACACACACACACACAAACACACACACGTACACACAACACACACACACACCACAACACACACACAACACTCAACACACACACAACACACGACACACACACACGACACACACACGACACACACACACCACACACACACCACACACACACCACACACACACGGCACAGCGCCATGACCGGAGTCGGTATTCAATGGCTATGAGAGAGGGCGAGGGAGCAAAGGCGCATCTTCGATACATGTACGGAGCTTCATCTCTACCATATAACACAACACAAGCAAACTGCTATGGAGGGTCAGGTAATTTTTTTAAATGAAGAAAGAACTTTAACTCGAAAACTTTGTCAGAGGAGAAACTTAAACTATTTTTAAATTCATCTTCAGATACACTTCTTAATTCTCCATGTCACTTACGTGCATGGAACGGGGTTTAAATACAAAAAATTAAATTAAATAAGTCCTTAAAAAATACAAATCTCTGCTTAGAGAGTAAGAAGGATTCAATTGATACAAATTCAAAAAATCGAGGTAAGTTTTAAAAAGAGCGTCATCCCTGTTTAATTTTACCGCAATATGACAGGCCACCCTCTACTCTTAATCAGTCTGAGTATCTCTTGACTATTACTATTTGTTATCTGTCTGGAAAGGAAGGAAAAAGTACGTGAGCTGGAAATGAAAGGCCTTTTTATCAAAACACCGAAGACTACCAAACATTGTATAAATTGCATTGGCAATGATCAAAAACAAAAAAAGCTGCTGATGACAAAACCAGAACGGCATTGGCACTGTGTGATACTGCTTCTTTTTAACCCGGATGTTGGAAGGTGGGATGAACAAATTCCGTGATTTAGTTTTATTCAATCGTTTACCCTCTTCACCAAGAAGGCCACACTCAGGGACCAGTGCCTTGAGCACTTCACTGTGGAACTCTGCAGCCAAAGACCCCAGGTCCACAGAAAGTTGTCTATCTAGCCTCTGCCTCAACCAGTAATTAAGAGATGGCCTTGGTCAATATGGGTTCAATACACATCAATTCCTACCCAGCTCAGCACTGGACCACAGCCTGGTAACTCTCGAGGTCCAAATGGTGCATCTGGAGGGAAATGGGATGATCCAGAAGGATCTCCTCCCTAGCCTGGCTGGAACAGGGACACACAGGCTGGACTGATGTGTGTCCTGAAGAACACTATTCATGAGAAAGAATGCCTTAAAGAAATCAGATTTCATGGTCAAATAAATTTAGGAGAGACTGTACTTTGAACTTTCCTGTGGGAGTTTCACAATGCCCATTGGTATATGAAGGGTTATGAAAAGTCCAGCAGCAAAGGACTCTGTACTATTTTGTTTAACTCAGCAAGCCCCTAATTTATTTGACTATGAACCTTCTTTCCAGTAACACCTCTAATATTGAAACTTATTGTGGGAAATACTGAGACCACATCTGACAGTTACATGGCTTCAGATCTAACAACAAGACAACTCGTGGTTTCCCTGTCCAAGAATTGTTGCTCAACAAAGGTTAGTGTAAGAATTAAACAAAAAATAGGATGTTCAGGATTTCTGACAACCAAATTATAATGTAATTAATTAATTACATTATTCATTAATTACATTAATTAATAATTAATGTAATTATAATCTGTAAATTTTACCTTAATATAAGCAAAACATATATTATTTAAAACCAACAGAAAAAAACAGATTTATAGGTGACAATTAAAATGTCCATAGCAATATACTCTTTATAAAAAGATTTGCTATCATGGACCCACAACCCAATATGTATGTATTTTTATGGGCAAAATGAAATAGGGAACAAAATGATTACCCAAATAGTTCGACTTCTCTTTCTATACAATAATATAATTTTGTCTGCTAATTTTCAGATAATCCAAGCTTGCTGGGTTTGAATGTGGAAGTGAAGGAGAAAAGTGGGAGCCGGCCATTGCAAAAGCTCTTGTAATTCTCCACTTAACCGCTTAAATATACTTTATTAATAAATTGAGCCTTAGGTAGATAGTCATTTGACCATCTTTGAAATCTCTAAGGAAACATCCAGGATATTACATGATATAATACACTGAAAATCCCAATATCTGAGAATTCATGTTCCCACATTTCTGAGCACCCAATTTACTATGGAAAAAAAAAGATTTGAGCACAAAGTATTATGGGTCTATGTACCAACATAAAACATCATCGAAAACAAAATTCATAGATTGCCTTTCGAACCTCAAGCACCTCCAGTAATGCAGTTAAAACGTGTTCACATTTATGAATGGAAAATCCATGAAAATGATCTATATTTCAGACCATCAATTTTTTAAAATTTAACACTTTCAGACTCATGTCAGACCATGAAAAGATCTATTCAGATTTAAGTTTGCCCATTTCATTCTTTTGAACTGAGAACCGTAAAAACACAAATATGCAAAGTTCTCCCTTTTCCAAAACACAGTTGGTGAAAATGTTACACTTTAGTACAATCTGAATCGAAGAGAAAACATTCAAAGACCTCCTCCTCCTAAAATCTGAGGTGGGGGAAGGTTGCTGTTCGTGAACTTGAATTTAACACCTTGATGTTAGAACGAACTTTCTCTTTACTCATTGCATTTTAGTTTAGTGGTCAAAAATGATCATGGTTTCAAGGAGTTCTAACGGCAGTGCCTTACCAGTGTAGATGCTGGCATTGGAAGCTGGAATACCAAACTGTGACTCGATGAACTTGGGAATGAAGGTAATGAAAGCAGTTACAATGGCACTCTCAGCTGTGTATGACAAACTCACAAAAAGGAATGTCATGTTGCTTAAGATCCTGACAGCTGCTCTTGGTAGGTCTATAAAATGACAAAAATGACAAATGAATGTTATAAACAAGGGATGGAGAAGAAAAGAAAATTGAATTGCTTTTGAAATGAACTGGATATAGCCATTCAGCAATATAGGAAAAATTGATGACTGATTAGAACTCATCCCCTTTATTAAATAGATTTGGGATTTTTTTTAGTTTTTCAACTAGGATTAGGAAATTTAATAAAGAATCTAAAAACATACCCATACACAAATATCCTTGTAAGAAATACCCCAAACCTATGACTCCTGTTTCAAAAACTGCTTAAAATAAATGATTTGCATTTTTTATTGACTGAAATAATGGTATTCTTTGTTAAGACCCTGAAGTCTACTAAATGTATAAAGTACATGCAATATAGTCCTAAATTATAGTTTCCACTTCACCCAACTAACACTTCCCTGAGTAGGCGCACTTCTGAGATGCCAGCTCTCTGGCCTGACACCCACAGCAGAGGAATTGGTACATGATATGGGACATCTGTTCTTCCAGCCTCATTATGAAACAGGAAATAATACAGCTAAAAAGGCATAAGGGATAAGGCCACCAGGTCAGACACTCCCAGGGACTTTGGTTTGGGGAACAAACAGAAATGATCTCCAAAGGAGCCCGACAGCCCAGGGGTACGGGCTCCGTACCTATCCAGCCACCCCTCAAGGAAGAGAGAAAAGTCCCATTTTTGAATCTAGGCATTTATTCCACAGAACTTGCCATATATATGCTTCAAGATGTATGTGCATTTTCATTACAGCGTTATTTATAAGAGCAAAAATTTAGGGGGAAAAAGTAGATGTCCATCAATGGGAAACGTTTACATAAATTATGCCACAGCCTTGTAATGAAATACTATGTAGTAGTTAAAAATGAAATGGAGCTTTAGGTACTAGCATGAAAGAACTCCAAGAAATATTTTTGTTAATGAATAAAGCAAGCTGCTGCAGAAATATATATATGCCTGTGTGCATAAATATATATATAATATTTAGGTGAAAAACAAGCTAAAACAATGGATTTATATATGGTAGAAGGTATACACTTCAATATACATAATGCCAAGAAATGCTGTGAATGGGAGTAAGATTGGGAAAGAGAAATAAAAAAAGGTTCTTGTGTATATACTTTTGTATAGTTTGCATTTTGTAATGTGAATTAACTCATGTGTGTGATCTTTACATATCTTCATGGAAAAGGTAAGCTGCATTACTTCTGACATGTACAGTCTCTCAGTTATCAGAACAGTTACGCCCTTATGCTACAACAGGGTCTTTCTTATCTCTGTGCTATTAACTGTATTCCCCACAAATCCGACAGCAAATGTCAAGCTCATCCACTGAGTGTCGAGATTAATCCCCTCCTGGAGGAAGCTGTCACAGCCCCTCCAGACAGATGGCAGTGTTCCTTCTCTGTGCTCCCACCACACGCTGTTCCTGTCCATCTATGCTCATCAGTTCTTTTGTAGCTGCACATGTTTTCCCATCTGCTTCTTTCAAGAGAATGTAAATGCCATGAAGGCAGGACCTTGGTACATCTTTGTATGCCCAGCTCCTGGCACAGATCTGACATTCAGTGGGCACTCAAAAAATATTCCTGGAATGTATTTATTTATTAACATTTTTTAATTTGTACTAAAACAATATCCATATACTTATGTGAAAATGAAGTCTGTTCCAAGGATGCCTGATTTCCTCCTGGGGAGAGAGTTAGGTATTAAGGAAGCATATGTCATCAAATTCAGGGTAGTCCATGTGGTGGTGGACTTACCAAAAGCACAGAAAAATGTGAAGGACCAAATAGATCATCTTTTTTAAAGTGGGGCTCTTTAAAGCTAAAGAATCCTAAAGGGATGTAGATAAGATTATAAACTAAAAATCCCATTAAAAGAAAAATTTAAATGTGAACAAAAATTTAAATGTGAACAATATACAATATTGGCTTTATGCAGCCTATCTGGGAGAGAAATAGTTCGTATGCTTGAATTTTTCAGATAATTGGGCCATTGCCTTTTTAAGCGATAGAGCTTTGAATATTTCCTATGTATTAACTGATATTACTGGAAATCCATAGCATAATTTGACATGTTCTTCAAGATTCAAACTCATAATTATGAATAGTATCTATATGCTAATTTGTTTTAGCATATGTATATATTTTTTATACAGCAGGTTCTTATTAGTCATCAATTTTATACACATCAGTGTATACATGTCAATCCCCATCTCCCAATTCATCACACCACCACCACCTCCCTCCGCCGCTTTCCCCCCTTGGTGTCCATACATTTGTTCTCTACATCTATGTCTCAATTTATGCCCTGCAAACCAGTTCATCTGTAAGATTTTTCTAGGTTCCACATATATGAGTTAATATACGATATTTGTTTTTCTCTTTCTGATTTACTTCACTCTGTATGACAGTCTCTAGATCCATCCACATCTCAACAAATGACCCAATTTTGTTGCTTTTTATGGCTGAGTAATATTCCATTGTATATATGTACCACATCTTCTTTATCCATTCGTCTGTCAACAGGCATTTAGGTTGCTTCCATGACCTGGCTATTGTAAAGAGTGCTGCAATTGGGGTGCAGCACTCTTTACACTGGGGTGCATGTGTCTTTTTGAATTATGGTTTTCTCTGGGTATAAGCCCAGTGGTGGGATTGCTGGACCATATGGTAATTCTATTTTTAGTTTTTTAAGGAACCTCCATATTGTTCTCCATAGTGGCTGTATCAATTTACATTCCCACCAACAGTGGAAGAGGGTTCCCTTTTCTCCACACTCTCTCCAGCATTTGTTGTTTGTAGATTTTCTGATGATGCCCATTCTAACTAGTGTGAGGTGATACCTCATTGTAGTTTTCATTTGCATTTCTCTAATAATTAGTGATGTTCAGCAGATTTTCATGTGCTTCTTGGCCATCTGTATGTCTTCTTTGGAGAAATGTCTATTTAGGTCTTCTGCCCATTTTTGGATTGGGTTGTTTGCTTTTTTAATATTGAGCTGCATGAGCTGTTTATATATTTTGGAGATTAATCCTTTGTCCGTTGATTCGTTTGCAAATATTTTCTCCCATTCTGAGGGTTGTCTTTTCATCTTGTCTATGGTTTCATTTGCTGTGCAAAACATTTAAGTTTCATTAGGTCCCATTTGTTTGTTTTTGGTTTTATTTCCATTACTCTAGGAGATGGATCAAAAAAGATCTTGCTGTGATTTATGTCAAAGAGTGTTCTTCCTATGTTTTCCTCTAAGAGTTTTATAGTGTCCGGTCTTACCTTTAGGTCTCTAATCCATTTTGGGTTTATTTTTGTGTATGGTGTTAGGGAGTGTTCTAATTTCATTCTTTTACATGTAGCTGTCCAGTTTTCCCAGCACCACTTATTGAAGAGACTGTCTTTTCTCCATTGTATATCCTTGCCTCCTTTGTCATAGATCAGTTGACCATAGGTGCATGGGTTTATCTCTGGGGTTTCTCTATCTTGTTCCATTGATTTATGTTTCTGTTTTTGTGCCAGTACCATATTGTTTTGATTACTGTAGCTTTGTAGTATAGTCTGAAGTCAGGGAGTCTGATTCCTCCAGCTCCATTTTTTTTCCCTCAAGACTGCTTTGGCTATTCGGGGTCCTTTGTGTCTCCATACACATTTTAAGATTTTTTGTTCTAATTCTAAATAAAAAATGCCATTGGTAATTTGATAGGGATTGCATTGAATCTGTAGATTGCTTTGGATAGTATAGTCATTTTCACAATATTGATTCTACCAATCCAAGAACATGATATATCTCTCCATCTGTTGGTATCATCTTTAATTTCTTTCATCAGTGTCTTATAGTTTTCTGCATACAGGTCTTTTGTCTCCCTAGGTAGGTTTATTCCTAGGTATTTTATTCTTTTTTGTTGCAATGGTAAATGGGAGTGTTTCCTTAATTTCTCTTTTAGATTTTTCATCATTCGTGTATAGAAATGCAAGAGACCTTTGTGCATTAATTTTGTATCCTGCTACTTTACCAAATTCATTGATTAGCTCTAGTAGTTTTCTGGTGGCATCGTTAGGATTCTCTATGTATAGTATCATGTCATCTGCAAACAGTGACAGTTTTATTTCTTCTTTTCCAATTTGTATTCCTTTTATTTCTTTTTCTTCTCTGATTGCCGTGGCTAGGACTTCCAAAACTATGTTGAATAATAGTGGTGAGAGTGGACATCCTTGTCTTTTTCCTGATCTTAGAGGAAATGTTTTCAGTTTTTCACCATTGAGAATGATGTTTGCTGTGGGTTTGTCGTATATGGCCTTTATTATGTTGAGGTAGGTTCCCTCTATGCCCACTTTCTGGAGAGCTTTTAAATGGGTGTTGAATTTTGTCAAAAGCTTTTTCTGCATTCATTGAGATGACCATATGGTTTTTCTTCTTCAATTTGTTAATATGGTGTATCACATTGATTGATTTGCATACATTGAAGAATCCTTGCATCCCTGGGATAAATCTCACCTGGTCATGGTGTATGATCCTTTTAATGTGTTGTTGGATTCTGTTTGTATTTTGTTGAGGATTTTTGCATCTATATTCATCAGTGATATTGGTCTGTAATTTTCTTTTTTTGTAGTATCTTTGTCTGGTTTTGGTATCAGGGTGATGGTGGCCTCACAGAATGAGTTTGGGAGTGTGCCTTCCTCTGCAATTTTTGGAAGAGTTTGAGAAGGATGGGTGTTAGCTCTTCTCTAAATGTTTGATAGAATTCACCTGTGAAGCTATGTGGTCCTGGACTTTTGTTTGTTGGAAGATTTTTAATCACAGTTTCAATTTCATTGCTTGTGATTGGTCTGTTCGTATTTTCTATTTCTTCCTGGTTCAGTCTTGGAAGCTTATACCTTTCTAAGAATTTGTCCATTTCTTCCAGGTTGTCCATTTTATTGGCATAGAGTTGCTTGTAGCAGTCTCTTAAGATGCTTTGTATTTCTGCGGTGTCTGTTGTAACTTCTTTTTCATTTCTAATTTTATTGATTTGAGTCCTCTCCCTCTTTTTCTTCATGAGTCTGGCTAATGGTTTAGCAATTTTGTTTATCTTCTGAAAGAAGCTTTTAGTTTTATTGATCTTTGTTATTGTTTTCTTTGTTCCTTTTTCATTTATTTCTGCTCTGATCTTTATGATTTCTTTCCTTCTGCTAACTTTGGGTTTTGTTTGTTCTTCTTTCTCTAGTTCCTTTAGGTGTAAGGTTAATTGTTTATTTGAGATTTTTCTTGTTTCTTGAGGTAGGCTTGTATAGCTATAAACTTCCGTCTTAGAACTGCTTTTGCTGCATCCCATAAGTTTGGATAGTCGTGTTTCATTGTCATTTGTCTCTAGGCATTTTTTGATTTCCTCTTTGATTTCTTCAGTGATCTCTTGGTTATTTAGAAACGTATTGTTTAGCCTCCATGTGTTTGTGTTTTTTACGGTTTTTTCCCTGTAATTCATTTCTAATCTCATAGCATTTTGGTCAGAAAAGATGCTTGATATGATTTTAATTTTCTTAAATTTACTGACGCTTGATTTGTGACCCAAGATGTGATCTATCCTGGAGAGTGTTCTGTGCGCACTTGAGAAGAAAGTGTAATCTGCTGTTTTTGGATGGAATGTCCTATAAATATCAATTAAATCTATCTGGTCTATTGTGTCATTTAAAGCTTCTGTTTCCTTATTTATTTTCATTTTGGATGATCTGTCCATTGGTGTAAGTGAGGTGTTAAAGTCTCCCACTATTATTGTGTTACTGTCGATTTCCTATTTTATAGCTGTTAGCAGTTGCCTTATGTATTGAGGTGCTCCTATGTTGGGTGCATATATATTTAAAACTGTTATATCTTCCTCTTGGATTGATCCCCTGATCATTATGTAGTGTCCTTCTTTGTCTCTTGCAACATTCTTTATTTTAAAGTCTATTTTATCTGATATGAGTATTGCTACTCCAGCTTTCTTTTGATTTCCATTTGCATGGAATATCTTTTTCCATCCCCTCACTTTCAGTCTGAATGTGTCCCTAGGTCTGAAGTGGGTCTCTTGTAGACAGCATATATATGGGTCTTGTTTTTGTATCCATTCAGCAGGCCTGTGTCTTTTGGTTGGAGCATTTAATCCATTCACGTTTAGGGTAATTATTGATATGTATGTTCCCATTACCATTTTCTTAATTGTTTTGGGTTTGTTTTTGTAGGTCCTTTTCTTCTCTTGTGTTTCCCACTTAGAGAAGTTCCTTTAGCATTTGTTGTAGAGGTGGTTTGGTGGTGCTGAATTCTCTTAGCTTTTGCTTGTCTGTAAAGCTTTTGATTTCTCCATTAAATCTGAATGAGATCCTTGCTGGGTAGAGTAATCTTCATTGTAGGTTCTTCCCTTTCATCACTTTAGGTATATCATGCCACTCCCTTCTGGCTTGTAGAGTTTCTGCTGAGAAATCAGCTGTTAACCTTATGGGAGTTCCCTTGGTTGTTATTTGTTGTTTTTCCCTTGCTGCTTTTAATAATTTTTCTTTGTCTTTAATTTTTGCCAATTTGATTACTATGTGTCTCAGCATGTTTCTCCTTGGGTTTATCCTGTATGGGACTCTCTGCACTTCCTGGACTTGCGTGGCTATTTCCTTTCCCATGTTAGGGAAGTTTTTAACTATAATCTCTTCAAATATTTTCTTGGGTCCTTTCTCTCTTCTCCTTCTGGCACCCCTATAATGCAAATGTTGCTGCATTTAATGTTGTCCGAGAGGTCTCTTAGGCTGTCTTCATTTCTTTTCATTCTTTCTTCTTTATTCTGTTCTGCCACAGTGAATTCCACCATTCTGTCTTCCAGGTCACTTATCCGTTCTTCTTCCTAAGTTATTCTGCTACTGATTCCTTCCAGTGTAGTTTTCATTTCAGTTATTGTATTGTTCATCTCTGTTTGTTTGTTCTTTAATTCTTCTAGGTCTTTGTTAAACATTTCTTGCATCTTCTCGATCTTTGCCTCCATTCTTTTTCTGAGGTCCTGGATCATCTTCACTATCATTATTCTGAATTCTTTTTCTGGAAGGTTGCCTATCTCCACTTCATTTAGTTGTTTTTCTGGGGTTTTATCTTGTTTCTTCATCTGGTACATAGCCCTCTGCCTTTTCATCTTGTCTATCTTTCTGTGAATGTGGTTTTTGTTCCACAGGCTGCAGGATTGTAGTTCTTCTTGCTTCTGCTCTAGCATATTTTTTAACTTTCCATTTATTTTCTGATATTTTTCTGGTTGCAAGAAAATTCCTTCCCCGCGATATGTTGTTTGTATTTGTTTTTACCTGCTGATATCTTATTTCCACATCCACTTTAAGTTCTTCTACAGAGCCCTTTTCAAGTAGACATAAGCTTTCAATCTTGTTCTTTTGTCATCCATTTTTTAATTTTTTTTATTTATCTTAAATTTTTAAATTTATTTTTGGCCATGTTGGGTCTTCGTTGCTGCATGCAGGCTTTCTCTAGTTGTGGCGAGCAGAGGCTACTCTTCCGTGTGGTGCGCGGGCTTCTCACTGTGGTGGCTTCTCTTGTTGTAGAGCACGGGCTCTATGGGCGCGGGCTTCAGTAGTTGCATCACGCAGGCTCAGTAGTTGTGGTACACGGGCTGAGTTGCTCCGTGGCATGTGGGGTCTTCCCAGACCAGGGATTGAACCCATGTCCCCTGCATTGGCAGGCAGATTCTTAACCACTGCGCCACCAGGGAAGTCCCAGTCATCCATTTTTAAAAATTAAATTAGCAATTAATAAAATTAACTTTTCTGTTCATGTATGGTTCTATGGATTTGGGGAGGCGGTGGTTACTTTTATTTATTTTTTTTAAATTCTTATTGGAGTATAGCATGTTTTTAATTTAAACTGAGACTGGGATGAGGGGTAGTGTTTGGTTTATTATTATACAAAGCAGATGAATTATTATTACTATAAAGTTGTTGACTAGATTTTATTACCTGGAAACTTACATTTATACCCAGGTATAAATTATAAACATTAAGTACCAACCAAACATACTGACCCATATTAATACTTTTTATAATTTTCCTGACACAGATATTTTTGGAAATAATATCTCTTCTTGTGGGGAAAAAAAGGATTTATCTGAAGTTTAGTGCCCATTCAGTTTATTTTCCTTATGTTTAAATTAGAATAAACACCTTTTTAAAAATAATTTTTTGAGGTGAAGTTCACATAACATAAATTTAACTATTTTAAAGTCAACAATTCAGTGATATTTAGTACATTCACAATGGTATGCAATCACCACCTCTGTCCAGTTTCAAAATATACTTTTTTATTATAAAAAAATTTAATCATTTATGTTCAGGGATGAGGTTGGAATTCACCTTTATTTTATTTTTTATATTTTTAAATACTTTCTAAATTTTCAACCATGAACATGCATTGCTTTTATATTCCACCACCCCCCCAAAAAAAAAAACTTCAAATTTAAAAGGATGCAGCAATATATCATCCTCCTAGAGAAGTCTTCCCTGACTCAGGCCACTAACTTAGGAATTCCTTCTTCCTTTTTCTTCAACTTCCTCAGAAGGTATATACCTCCATTTTAAGACTTACATTTTATTATGCCTATTTTCCTTTCTAGCTCCCTTTGAGGCAAGGACTGTAACTTTTCATATATGTATCATGAATTCTTCATCCTGTAGTAGTTGCTTAATAAAGGTATTTGTGAAAGAGGAAAAGAAGCAAAGAAAGAGAAATTTTCTTGAGATAGACATTGCCAGCCATCTATCTCAATAATTAGAATGATACTTGGGAACCAGTCTAGTCCTTTCCTGAAAGTCTTAGGTAATCCCAATTTCTTAAATCAAAGTAAAATTTGAGGGAAATATCAACACAACAAGCAAAGAAAGGTGGCTTAAGTGAACTAAGTCAAACCAGGCACAGAATTCCCATTGGGCAAAGACAAGGAGACCATGGGTAAAAATGGAAGCACCAGAGTGGGGGGCCATTGTTATGTAGAATGTGGAGATCTTTATAAAATAACATGATGCCAAAATACAGGGCCGAACCTAAGCCTCCGCCTCGAGGGCTTGGGAAAGGCCCTCCAGAGTATGGGGAGAGGGAAAGTGGTGGAAAGAAAGGCAGTGGGAGCTCCATATAATAATTATAGTGGAATCGGGCCAGGTAAGAGTGTACCTCTGGCTGTAATACAGAAGCTTCTTTTTTCCCCATCAGCTTTATATTAATCACTTTTCCCCTGTATTTTATAATGTTTTGACATCTTAAAAAGCTTGCTGGCTGGAGAGAGACTGGACTACCAGTGCTTAGATATAGCAAGGGCTCAGCTGGGAGCACATCTTTCATACGGAAACCAACCAATCCTGAGTTTATATGATCAGCCACCTTGTTATCTAACTCTCACACGCCAAGCCAGTATTTTCCCTGCCCTAAGCCACCCAGACAACTAGAAAGCAGCCCTACAGCCCAGAGTCGGCTGGAATCACTCAGACTAGCCAGTGGTAAGCTGTTTACTCTGTCCTGCCTTGTCTTTCCCATGGAAACCCCAATAAGGACTCTGGCCTTGGCTTTCCCCTCACTCCTGTCTTTCGTTTCCTGACCAGAACCTGGTGCTTCCCCTGTGGCCCCATATGGCATGGTGTGCCCCCTTCTCTTGGGAAATGTAAGTAATAAATTCTTCTTTCAATAGCATTGACCTCTCCATACCATCACTCAGTCACCTCCATAAATTAAAATCCTGGAATCACTTTCTTTAACGTCTCTCCATGAAGTTTCCTTTACCTCCAATCTTTTAGTTCTTATTATTTATATACTTTTAAGCCTTCAGATGCATCAAAAAGCTGGTGGAAACATACCGTCACCATGCAGTGAAAACCTCAATAACCTCCTTTATGGCCTGTAAATCTTGCACCCTCCTGTATATTTCATGGACATATAGCAGATACAACTTTACCATGCCTATTACAAAGGAGCATCAAACTATTTTTAGTCATGTCTTCCTGTAAAAGCAAAACCAAAGTTGCTCTTCGTATGTAACATGGACAACACAGGACCCCAAGTGCCCCCATTTCCTGCCCATTTTCTTTGAAACCAATGATGTCCCTGGGCTCCCCCATCACAAGTCCCCATTAAAGTATTCCAGTTTCTTCCCCCACCCCACAGCATACTGACAAATGGCATTCCCTGTTTGCCAATAAAAGAGCAGAAGGAACTGGATGACCCTGGCACACCACAGTCACCTCTGGGTGAGCACACAGAGCTCCTGAACCACTTACCTGCCGACAGTGGACAGAAACGGCAGCCACTGGGCCCAAAATACATTATTAGTGGTTACTGGCCACAGTACAATCCCGCTTGTTTAAATCTAATGAGTATTTATACATATTTCTAAGTAGATACTACTCTGATGAGTAGTAGTCCCACAGTTAATTTGCACTGAGTATTTGAAAAGTGTTTTCTTTTTTAGCAATTCTTTGCCATGCCTGTTACCATCTACATTTTGCCTCTTAAGCTGAAGGTACAACAAAATAAATGTAAAAGAGAAATGAAACAAAGAAATAGATATAGAGAAGATGAGATGAATGGATAAAGAAGATGTGGCATATGTTTACAATGGAACATTACTCAGCCATGAAAAAGAACGAGATTCTGCCATTTGCAACAACATGGATGGACCTAGAGGGTATTCTTAGTAAAATAAGTCAGACGGAGAAAAGCAAATACTCTGTAATCACTTATATGTGGAATCTAAAGAGTAAAACAAAAAAATGCATATAGCAAAACAGAAACAGACTCGCAGGTACAGAGGACAAACCACTGGTTACCAGTGGGAATAGGAAAGGGGGCAGGGGCAAAATAGGTATATGGGATGAAGAGATACAAACTACTGTGTATAAAATAAATAAGCAACAAGGATATATTATGCAGCACAGGGAAATATAGCTATTATTTTGTAATAACTTTAAATGGAGTATAATCTATAAAGATATTGAATCACTATATTGCACACACAAAACTAATGTAATATTGTAAATCAACTATATCAATACTTCAATTAAAAAAAGAAAAAGAAATTCATCATATTTCCTTGAAAAGAAAGAAATAGAAATGATGTAAATAGAGCAGAACATCAAAGCCAGAGAAAAGAATTAAATATTTCTATGAGATTCTTCCTGGGCTTAAAATTTGACCCTCAGTTTCCTGGCCACCAAAGCAGAAAGTTGTATAATCATCACTAACAGAAACATTCTAATTTCCTTGTGGAAAACAATGCTTTTCTTAACTATGTCCTAGAGCAGTGATTCTCACAGTGTTGTCCTTGGACCACCAGCATCAGTCTCACCTGGGAACTTGTTAAAATGCATATTCTCAGGCCACACCTCAGGCTTCCTGAATCAGACACTCTGGGCTGGGGTCCAGCACTCTGGGTTTTCAGAAGCCCCCGTGGTGCTTCCTAGGTAGGCTAAGTGTGATCACTCTGTTCTCAAGAAATAGGGTTTTATATAAAGGACACTGAGCAATGCTCTTATGGCAAATATGGGGAATTCAAGCAACAGCTTTCAATATAGGCTGCAAACCTAAAGCTAAAATGCAATTCAGCAAAAGAGCAAAGGCAAAACACAAGAGGCTAAGATGGCATGTCCCAGGCACATGGCTTTTGGTGATCTCTCTTTGCTGAGTCAAGTATTGCCTCTAACATATTCCATGCTATACTAGTTTTTAAAACACCTAGCGAAGAACCACATGCAATGGTTCTTTGTTCTTAGGCAACTCAAATTCAGAATTTATTCCCCCTGCCCCTCTATTCCGCTCTCCATCATCTGAGGTTGAAACCCTGAAACCGACTTTGGTACCTCCCTCCCCATCATTCCCATAGCAGTTGCCACATTCTATAAACACAACCTCTTCCTTCCCGCCTCATCATTCAATAATTCATTCTTCAAATATTTACTGAGTATCTACTAGATGGTGGGGATTTATCAGGGAACATGACGGACAAAAACTCCTTGCCTTCATGGAGCTTATTTTCTCATTACTGAGACTATAAATAAGATAAGTAAAATACATAGTATACTACATAGTGATGAGTGCTAAGGAGAAAAATAAAGGAGAGAAAGAGATAAGCTTTGGAGAGGAAGGTAGCAATTTTTAAATATGGTGGCCAAGCAAGGCCTCATTGAAAAGGGACCATTTGAAAAATACCCTGAAGGAAGCGAGAGGATGTGGGAGAGAGCATTCACCACATGGGAATGGCAAGTGCAAAGGCCCTGAGGTGAGAGTGTGCTGGCAGATTTGAGGACCAGTGATGAGCCCAATGTGGTTGAAGTAGAATGAACAAATGGGATTGCAAGAAGGATATGGGGGCAGGCAGGTAACCAGGGGTTAGACTGGGAGACCACAGAAGCTTTAAGCAGAGGAGTGGCATTTCAACAGGATCCTTCTGGCTGGAGAGTTGAAAGCAACTGAAAGGGGACAAGGAGGGAATTCCCTGGCGGTCCAGTGGTTAGGGCTCTGTGTTTCCACTGCAGGGGGCATGGGTTAGATCCTGGTCAGGGAGCTAAGATCCCATCCCGGCGTGGCCAAAAAAAAAACCAATTTAGCATGCTACTGTCCTTTCCATCTGTACTAAGCAAAGCCATCATCACCTCTCTTGGGCTCTGTCGGTAGCTTTCTAGCTGGGCGCCCTCCTTCCATTCCACTCCCTTCCCTCCCTAATCTACCTAACAGAGTGCTTGCCAAAGGCTGCTCAAACCTCCCCACTGCCCATTTGGGCCAAACTCAGTTAAGGTTAGAACTCTATGCACAATATGGTCCCACCTTACCCTCCCAACCTTACGTCCCAGGCTTCCACCATGCACATCCAACACACCAACCACAATACACTCGCTCAGCATTTTCAAATACATCACCCCAGTCTGACCTTCTTGCCTTTGCTCTCTCTGACTGGAATACCCACACCATCCCATCTCCACCTACTGACATTCTCCCAGTCTTCCAAGGTCCATCACAAATCCCACCTCCTCCATGAAACCTTTCCTGATCCCTCAACTAGATGTTCCCTCGCCTGCCTCTGACTCTCACACCATCTTCCTTTTGGGCCATTAGCATATTTCCATCTGTACTTGTCCTGTCTCCCTCAATGGACTATAAGCTCTCTGAGGGCAAACCATGGCTCACTCATCTTCCGATCTGCCACAGCTTGGAGTACAGCAGCTTCTACAGAGTGAACAGTCATTGAATTAAATGATGACATCACCCTCTAGTGATCAATCCTCTATAACTTCCAATAGCCTCTTTAAGCCAGTGCATCACCTCAGGATAGCTATTTTACTTAGGATGATAAATATATTCTACTTGAACACAAACAAAAGTCTAGCAGAGAAAGTCTGTTGTACTTTATGTTAATTAATAATGCCAAGAAATGAAGCTTAAAAGGTTAAAAGTGGACACAAAAATAAACATCTTCTTACGATTAACTGCTACCAAAAGCTTTCTATTTAGGAAAATGTCCAGGTAAAGTCAGAAGACTTTTAAAATGCTGGACCTCAAACCTCAGGAAAATTGATCCACTTAAATATTTTAGCTGTTTATTTTTATGGGTAAGATGTTGAAGCAATCAATGCTATTCTCTTTATGGGATGGTGATGCAGACACACTAAAAATTCTACTTTCTCCTTTGTGGTGTTTTAAAAGTCTTATTCCTGCATAATTTATAATAAGAATCTAGAAACACTGAGTCAGATTTTCCCAATGTCTATCATTAAAATGTGCAGGCAGAGGGTAGAAAGTGTAGTGTATTTTCTTCTTGCGTTCTCTGCGGTAAAACTTCTCAAGGAGCACCATTCTGTATGGCCTAAATGATTTTTGTTTTTAGGAACTAAAAAAATACTAACTTGGCCACCTTTCCACCTTCTCTTTGAAGAAGCTAATATTGATGTACAGATTTCAAATATAAAATAAAGACTAAAAGGAGCCTTACTCCAAAAAACAGGACAAGGAAAAAGAAGATCTGCGAATCAAACTCAGATTTAACTCAAAATGAAATCTTAGCAACCACTCTTTCATTCAAGACCTAAGTAATGAATCTCAGCTTTGGAATACAAATTATGTCAGTGATGGAATGATTCCCAGAGATTTAACTGATCTTTTTGAAAATCAGATTAAATATTAGACTGCCATTTCCTATAGGTGAAGGTATTAGAAACCAAAATGTGCAAGATATATATGAATTAATTTTAAATATTGTATTTGAACATTATTCCAATGTCATCAATATCACTTGAATAATTTTTAGCAAAACATTTTCACTTTATATTCCCATTTGAACAGGATTCCTTTCTAACAAAAGAAAGTGTCTCTGGAAGTTCCAGGTCTAGATACAATTAGAGAATCCAGTGCAAGAAGAAGTAATAAAATAAACCAGCTCTGCGTCCTAATCAGGAAGTTTCACTGCCGAAGTAAGATCCGTCATCATAATTAAGGCATAGAGTGAAAAAGTTGAGAATGTATCAGAAATACTGACGAGAAAACCAGAATGAAAATGGATTTTATAAACCAACTACCCATCACTGTCAAAAGACTCCTCTTATTCTTTCCTCTAAAAGAAAATATCCTGAACCATCAAATTGAACATAGAAAAGCTGGAGAAGCACAATTCTTAGCAGTACAAGAAGACATCCAATAAAACAGTACATAGGTTCAATTCTGAAAAATAATTTTCAAATCCCATGATGGCTTTTACCACTTTTGAACCTGCCTGCCTAAGTGAGCTTTCCCCCAAAAGCAGGAGTTGAGTTAAGGATTCAAAGCCAAACAGTTTATTTGGGCGATTCAGGAAACACTGGATGGGAGTGCGGACGTGATGCACAGGAAGAAAGGGTGGCTTACAAAGGATGTAGAAACATACCTCAGGATTGTCTCACCCATGAGGGGGTGGAGCTGGGATGTTGATCGGCCATTGGTTAAGATAGCTTTAGGGGTGGGAGGCCAGGATGTTAATTCTTTGGCACTTGAAGCGTGCAGGAGTCAAGCACTTTCCCAGACTACAGAGAAGACCTTCAGGCCAAAGAAGACCCACAGGCCTTCAGGAGGTCCTCCACCTTGACAACGGGAAGGTCCCACAGTACAGATAGGGCACTGAAATCATTGTCTACACTGGCTCCTCCAAGGACTTCATTCCCATCAACGGTTGTGTCCGCTGCTGGTATTTCATATCAGTCTTGCTCTCCCTTTTCTCTACTATCCAACAGAGCATATATTCCACATTCGAGCCATCTACCTCTAAGCTATAAGATATACCATTTTAGTTTAGCCTTTATTTCCCCCCTTGAGTCTACTTTATATTCTCTGTAAAGTAAAACTCTTAGTCTATTCCTATGTTGTGAATTTTTTAACATCAACTTTGCTCTCAACTGGGTTGTTTAAAAAAAAACAAGTCACTCCCTTGGTAGTATTATGGTCCATCATGCATCCACGAAAAATGATGGACTGGTCCACAGGGTAAGAGCTACCATCCAGAGAATCTTTTATGTTATGAGAGCAGAAGAGGTAATTTTGACAGTTCCAAAAGCACACATTGTCCCAAAATAATGAGGAGGGAGCGGGAAAGGCAAATCTAAAACTTAACTGAGAAGAAGCATTTCCAATGAAATGTCACTTCACTGCTTTGAACAAATATAGTCTTTAAAAATAGTCCAATCTAACCATTCTTAGGCTGCAGGGACAGTTCCATAATATATTAGTAACTTCCTTCTAGGCCTGAAAGGTTCCTCTTCGTCTTTACTGTGTACATAGTCAAAGTGAGATGATAATGTGCCTAGGTAAATTTACCCTAAAACAACCTTAACTGATGTAAGCACTTGATAAATATTATGCTTCATAAGTTAGAAAAATCAATTCAGAGGATTCAAGAAATAGGCAGGAACTCATGGGAATGTAGTGTTATAGGTTTCTTGGAATAAAGGGATTTATTGCCATTCAACAGAGGTATTGAATATGGAACAAAAGTGGCTTGGTTAAGATTAAGTTGTTTAGATTTGAGATTGCCTAATCTGGCTCTAATAAAGTCATTATTTTTAAGAGAGATAAGAATGAAAAAACAGACCAGTACACATCACTGAAACCCTCTGGACGTTTTTATGCTGGGTTTGGAGACCCATCCCCTGGTTGCCCTTCACCATGGCCACTTTCAAGCTTTGACAGAGCCACTGTTGAACAAGATCCTTTCCTAGGGGTAAGTTTTATATTTATGTAAGGATCAGGCCACACTATCAAACCCACGGTTCCCTGAGACAAACCATCCATTGTATAATGCAATAATTATTTTAAAAATCAGACATCTCTAATTACAGTATGAAGGCTTCACCTTTAGATTCTAAATCAGTGCTTCTCAAGCTACCTGTGACGAAGGACTATTTTTTAATTATTATTTCTAGTCTATTGTTACTGATACTTTTGCAAGATACATTAAAGATGAATTACTAGAAAATGAAAAATTTAAAACATACAAAATTGAAGCCCAATTTATTCTTGTTGTTATTAGATTCGACAGACCCATAATTACTCTGTCAAAAATTTTTTTTAAGCTTCTCAACATTTACTCTCAATTTCAGCCCATATTCCGTCACAGACCAGTAACTGCTGGTGGGCAGCAGTGGCCGGGGACCAGACTTTGAGTAGCACTGATCTGAAATGCCATGCACGTACTTATTCAAAAGATATACCTTACCTCTGGCATCCTTTCCAAATCCTATAGAAGAAACTTTTTTGTCCACTTCTTCACAATTGTTTGTTTTCTCCTTCATAACGTCATCGTCACCCGCAACATCAGCAGAGTATTTTTTCTTTCTCTTTTTCTTGTGTCGAGGAGGAAGCTTTTTTGGAAAAGTAAACATTGGGAATATCACAAGAAACATTGCAATGGCACAAAGGAGGAATCCACTCCACCTAAAAAATTGGGAAATGTGAATAGCATTTATGGCTTCGGTATTATGAGTGTGAACAAATTAGCAAAGTAGAAGTTTGTGGTGATAAATTTCTCCAGAGAAAACTTTTTACCTTCATCGGGTGTACAGCAGTAAGAAGTTAGACAACTTAAGAAAATATACTACGGAATCCTCCCTTTCTGCGGTATAAATGAGAAATCTACCCAGTAATTATACTAGTATTATAATAACTATTACAATCAGCAGCCTGACTAGAATTTCATTCAAGTATTTTTGAGCACATATATGTTAGTTCTGCTAATTAACATTGTTAGTCCTACTACAGTGTGCATCTTATAATAAATCAATAGCCCATAATTTTAAGAGAAGAATAATATAGAGTCTATAGCATGCTTTCTGGACCAATATGGACACTTTTTTCTTAGAAGAAAACCATTACTATCTGGTATGAAGTGTATTTCAAATTGCTGATGGCATTCAAACATTTTTCTGCAAGCACTTCAAGAACTTACAATCTGCTTGTAAGCGAGCTAAAGATATAAGAAATGATTCCAAGCAATTCCAAGAAATGCAAGAATGTACACAGTTGTTAGATCATGTGGTATAGAAGATGAATGTTATAAAAATTCAGAAGGGAAATCAATGTGTCAGACACAAAATTCCTCTGTCAAAATTTTTTTTAAGTTTCTCAACATTTACTCTCAATTTCAGCCCATGTTCTGTCACAGACCAGTAACTGCTGGTGGGCAGCAGTGGGGACCGCACTTTGAGTAGCACTGATCTGGAACTTGAGAAGTGGAACTTGAGCTATGTAGAAGCGAGATTCTGTCTTTAGACTCATCTGAGGTTGCCATGCCGAGGGAACTAGGAAGTAAATACAGAGTAGATCTCTCATTCTAGTCCTGTATTAGAACATGTGTTAAGGCCTTGGGCTTTCTTGCCTGCATAATTCCCCAAGGGCAATTTTTCAGTCCCCTTTCAACCTTTTCTTAGCAAATAGAGGTCCCTGGTCCTGCCTAACAGGGTCACTAACTTTGCAACTAGGATTCCTCAACTCCAAACTCTGTCCTCCAAGTTTCCAAGTTCATAAACGCTCAGATTCTGGCCTCTGTATCAATACTTTCCCATCCATTGTTATCAGAACGCAAACAGCATTCTAAGAATTCATGTTGAATATAACGCAGTAAGAACACAGACCATCCAGTGTGCTATTTTCAAAGATACTTAACGTTATATCCAATTAAGATATTAAAGCAATCAGAAAAAGGTTTTATTTTTAGAAGACTGCTCAGGGCAGACTTCCAGCCATCTCAAGGATTCAGTATTTAATCACGAACCCAGTGCCTAACACAGATTAGGTACTCAAAACATTTCCTAAATAAATAAATTGAATGAGATAGGTGTTTTAAAAACAGAGCCATCTGTTGGCAGGGACATAGCTATGATAATATCTGGCCCTTTTTGTACTTGGCCGCATACGAGGACTTTACTAACCCAGCCCTGCCATTATCTTTCTTGAATTTCTTTCTGCAAACTCTGCATTCAAGTCCCCTGAACCCCTTAGTTTCCCGGACCTCTCATGCTCTCTCCAGAGGAGGGCAGGCAGCAGACTATAAGGGGCAATTCTTGAGTTGTGGCTTCAGACTGACCTGGGTTTTTATCCTGTCTTTCTCACTTACTAGCTCTAAGATCCTGGGGAAATTAGTTTGCTTTTCTGAACAGACTTTCTCGTCTGAAAGGGAAGTAATAATAACTTTTTTGGGGGGGGGCGGTCATCAAAATTAATAAGACAATGTATAAGACCTAATAAAATGCCTGCCCCCAAAGCAACAATAAATTCATGGTAGCTAGTTTTGTTTTTTCCGTAGATCTGCACTCAGGGCTCCCACCTCCACCCAGAGCCATTGACTTAAAATTATATGCAAACATTAAAGATACACTCAGAGTACCCCAAAGGGAGAAAATAACAGAAGAAGGGAAAGAATTATAGTGAATAGACAAAAAGATAAAAAAAATGTTTAGGGACATTTCTAAGCAGAGCAAATCGGTCTCCAGTAACATCGAAGTTAACACATGATATAATGGTGGTGCTAAAGAGGACGTTGAGAAAAGCTAAGTAAGGCAAGGAAGTGTGCATTACATGTTGGAAAAGGATGCATCAGGAAGAGCTACAATTGAAAAGCCAGGGCTCCTGACTCCCTTTCATGAACCATTACTCAGAGACTATTCATGAAGGGAGGACAGTGAAGTACATTGACTAAAACCTCCACCCTGGACTCAATTTCTTGTCCAGCTCCCACTGACTCTGAGACTTTGGGCAAGGTGTTCAAGTCGCTGACCATCAATAACCTCATCTGTAAAATGGGCACACTCTTAGTGGCTACATGTGGTTGTCATAAGGCTTCAATGAAAATGTTGGTAAAGCTCTTAGAATAATGTTTGACACACAGCACCCAATCAATATTAGCATTATTCACTCATTCCCTCCTTCGCTCTTCCAGCATATATTTCCCAAAAAACCTAGCATTGCCACTAGGCACCATAGAAACTAACATTGTATCAAATAACTGTCTCTGTTCAAGGTAGAAGTCTGTTACAAACAGAGCTACTCAAGAAACAAAATTCATTTCAAAGAGACTCCCTAGTATACATTTCTATACTGACAACTTTTATCATTTGTGGAATACTGAGCCATTAAAAGGAATAAAACTACTTGAACATTGATTAAATTCAAAGGACTGAATAATAGGTAACACACATTACGTAGGAAGAACTGCTTAGAGCTCCACATACACAGACTCATTTATTCCTCACAACAACCCTATCAAGTAGGTACTGCCACTATTTCCATTTTATGGATTTAAAAAAAACCCCGAGGCCCAGGGAAGTTAAGTAACTTCCCCAAGGTCACACAGTTACTAGGTGGCAGACTGGGATTTAAAACCAGGGGAGTGTGGCTTCAGGGTCTGCACTCAATTGTTCTACTTTGCTACCAACTGGGTTGATGTCTACTAGAAAACTTTTAGAAAACAGCATAAAGCACGTGTAATCTTAAAGCTCCTGCTTCCTTGCCTTCTCCTTGCCCCTGAGCTGTCCTCCTTGCCTTCTCCTTCCAGACGTTCCCTTATTGCCATGCTCTTCTCATGGAAATCTATACAGAACGCAGATTATACATGGGATGTTCACAGATACATTTTAATAATCTAGTTTTCTGAGAACTTTTTAAAAAATCTTTACTCTGAATTATTTCAGAACTGCAAAGCAAACAGTAGAGGCCAAAACTTTCACTATTGATCAAGAACTTAAAATTCCTGTGTCATTCCCCTACTGCTGACAAGGGAACGCCCCCTTTTGCATGATTTGAAAATTCTACCAGGCTAGGCTCATCTAGATCTTAGCACTTCCACCTTCAAAGAGTATTTACTTATAAAAATAACAAGTGTTCTATCATTTAATTAATATTTATTAACTGCTTAGAAAATAGTGTTAAACATTATTCTCACACAGCTCAAGTTATGAGGTTATTAAATTATAATGAAACACAGAGAGAACACAAGTAGTCTAAGAAACTCTTTAGAAAGTAATTATTTGACACTAGTTTCTAATTAATGAAATTCTCTGTTCTAAAATGAAAATTTCTTATCAATGTATGCCTATTACCAATCCATGTTTAATGAATTTGAGATGCCGATACTTTGAGCGAGTGTTTGCAATCATGAAGAAATAACTCCTTATGTTCAAGATGAGAATTGGGAAGAATTCAAATGCAGCCCTTGGAGATAGGGATAAGTAACCTATCATCCAAAGTTGGAGTTCTCATTCTAAATCCTAAGCTTACTTATTTAGCAAGACAATTCAAGGCTAGCAAGTGAGAGAGTGGCTACATCCCCAGCACACCCAGGGGAAGGAACTATTACCGAGTGAAAAGATTCACTAAGAGTGGGACAGTGGAAACGCAGGGCTAGAGAGTCCTGGGCAGTGGAGAAGGACAAAGCGGAAACACAAATATAATAAGGAAGTGGCAGAAAATATTTTTTTAAAGGCACAGGAAAGAAAATGAAAGCTACGATTAAAGTACACAGGAAAGTTCCGACGTAGCCGTGTTCCCCTTTTCCTTCACTCTGCTATGAAGAAACCAGCCATCCCAAACCTAAAGAATATGGATTAAATGGATGTTCCCAACTCCTCTGTGTTAGCTTCCTATTGCCGTGATAACAGATCACCACAGGCGGCATGGCTTAAGACAACACAAATGTATCATCTTAGAGTTCTGGAGGTCAGAAGTAAAAACTGGGTTGGCAGGCTGCATTCCTTCTGGAGGCTCTGGGGGAAAAGCTTCTGCAATCCACCTGCAGATTAGCTCATGGTCTCTTCCTCCATCTTTGAGGCACATCACTCCAACCTCTGCTCCAATCATCAAATCTCCCTCTCTTACTCTGACCCTCCTGCCTCTCTCTTTCCCTTATAAGGACCCTTGTAATTACACTGGACCCACTCAGATCATCCAGGATAATCTCCCCATCCCAAGAGCCTAAACTTATTCACATCAGCAAAATCCCTTCTGCCATGTGAAGGTAACACATTCATAGGTTCTGGGAATTAGGACAAGGATATCTTTGGGGATTATTATCCTGCCTGCCAGCCCCTCCTAGGTGACGTTTAGCTATTTTTCATCTTCCCATTGGGGAAATTCTTATTTTAACTACAAGGGGACTATTACTCTATAACAATACCAAGTGAAATGAAAGATTTAATAAACGATTCTTACCAGTTTCCAATGAAACGAGGGTCATCCTGATTAAGGTGAATGGGACTTCTGGGATCAACGTAAAAACCAATAAGAAGTCCACCTAATAAATATCCCACTGCAGGACCAAGTGCTCCCATGACATACATGATGGCTGAGAAGACAGAAGGGGAAATGTGAAATATAACATCGTGTCATTTGTTTCAGTAGTTGTCTAATTTCAGTCATACCATGCATATGTCACAGTTAAATCCAGTTAACAACTTCCAAAAACAGAGAACTTTAGAGATCCTGTCTATGTTGACATTTGGGTTTCAAACCATGTCCTTTATTTAACTGTTCCCTGTTGTCCTCTTAGAACATCAGAACTTCTTTGGTTACTTCTGAAAGTACAGACCGGGGCTAGTTATTAAGGCAGTCACTGGATAACCAAGAGAGGCTAACAGGTAGTCTCAAGATAAGAAAAGAGAAAGAAGTAGCTGTCCCTCATCCCAGCTAGAAGATGCTAACGGGCTGAGGGAACTCGAGGCCAGTTTTGCCATGAAGCTGGATTCAGCACCCTCAAAGCACTAATATTTTCAAATCACCACTTGAGAATCAAAGAAGACCTCACAATGTGTTTGGTTTATTGTTAAATGAGGAATATTACTTAAAGATTAATAAATCTCCTTAAATGGCATGAGTGAGAGAGTCCAAATGGAAAGCACTAACGCACAGCTGAATTTGAAAAAATTTTAAAGCACATGTCCAAAGGGTTACTGTCAGTAGATCAGAAAGGTTGTCATTCTGTCCAAAAAAATGCGGCCATCAAAATGGGCTTATAGGAAAAATGACAACAACAGATGCACTGTCATTTGTTTATATTGCTTTCACTGCTGTGATTGAAATTTATTTAATTTATTAAATAAATTTTAATTTATTTAATTAAATTATTGTTATTTATTTTTAAAATAAATAACATATCACCAATTTGTAAATTTTGAGGTAGAATAGGAAATTCCTTGAAAGTCATAGAAAAATCTAGCTGCACTCCAAACACATGTTTCCCCCTGTTGAAACTCAGTTATTTGGGGACAAATCAATAAACACTGTTAAGATACCCCTGTGTGCAAGGCACGATAAACTCAGGTGATACACGCTTCTCATTTCTGTTGCTTTCGTGCATTTTAACCAAAGAATATGTGATTTGTCATATCCTTTAAATAGTACCTATTTACCAGAAAGCAAATTTGGACTAGTCAGAATCCCTTCGCCTGACTTTATCAGCTGCACCTAAATAAACACTGAATAACCTTATACCTCCTGTAACTTATAACTGCAGACAGTAATTTAACACCTGCTCGCACTTTCCTCACCATTTCAGAAGAGAAAAGCACAGTGTTTATTTATCTTACAGAATCATATGATTGTAATGAGACATTAGGTTCTTCGACTTCTCCATCTGTGTTTGGAAATGAAGAACCGAGGCATAGCAGCAAGTAATTGGCATTCTGTTGGACGCATGCTTTTAATAAAATAAAATTTGAATTTTGATAAATATCTTGTTAACCTCTCTGTTTATAGCCTAAAACAGAACTCAAGAACAGAAAATATTTCTTCAGTTTCAGGTATTCCCATGAGTACATGAAGATAAAACAGATGTTTACACCTCCAGGCAAACCAGCGCCATTTACAACTCAAAACTGTAATGAGGCCAAAATGTGACACAAATCATCTCCCCAAAATTGTTCTTCTGGCGTGAAAGAGACTGTCTTACAAACACAGACGGAGGAAAAGGTATTTCCGCCATACTCTTTATGCCTGGGGCACTTGCGTGCAGCATCCTGAAGTGCTAAGAAGCCGTGTGCAGGATGTGTGCTGGCAGGACCACTCAGTCAGCCGGCGAATGGAAAACCAATGATATAACGTGCACCAAGAAACCCTAACTGCTTTAGGAACTATAGATCAAGCTGTTTAAAGTTCACCTATAGAATCAGAAAAATTCATTTTTATTATATAGCAAACAATGTTAGGTCCAATGGAATCACTCTCCTTAACAGAAATACATATATGTACATCTACATATGTACATCTATATAACTATACTACAGGTTATACTATATAATATAGTACAATAACTATGCTGAATACATAAATATATGTTTATATATTTATAAACATATATCATACATATATGTATATATAACTTACAACTATAGTCCCATTTAGTAAATAAATCACTCTAGCCACTGAGTTAACATTTGTTAATTCATTAACTAATGGCACTTATTCAGAGCTTTTTAGAGGAGCAAATTGTTAAAGCAAACCACTAACTCCCTCAGTCAAAAATTCCCAATCAGGACTTGAGGACATAGGGAGGGGGAAGGGTAAGCTGGGACGAAATGAGAGAGTGGCATGGACATATATACACTACCAAATGTAAAATATAGCTAGTGGGAAGCAGCCGCATAGCACAGGGAGATCAGCTCGGTGCTTTGTGACCACCTAGAGGGGTGGGATAGGGAGGGTGGGAGGGAGGGAGACACAAGAGGGAGGAGATATGGGAACATATGTATATGTATAGCTGATTCACTTTGTGATACAGCAGAAACTAACACACCATTGTAAAGCAATTATATTATACTCCAGGAAAGATGTTAAAATAATAATAATAATAATAATCTGGGCTTCCCTGGTGGCGCAGTGGTTGAGAGTCCGCCTGCCGATGCCAGGGATGCGGGTTCGTGCCCCGGTCCGGGAAGATCCCACATGCCGCGGAGCGGCTGGGCCCGTGAGCCATGGCCGCTCAGCCTGTGCGTCCGGAGCCTGACTCTACTTGTAGCTCAAGGGCGGGACGAGTTGGCCTGCTACCATTTCAATCCTAAAACCTCCTGCCTGTGCTCGGGCTCCACGCAGACTGATTCAGAACAGGCCTGGGCAGAGTCAACTCCCTTCCTTTGTGGCTCCCAGGGTACGCCCCAGGCCTTTCTAACCCCCTGAATCCCACCCATTCTTCAAGGCCCAACCACGTCCAGCACTGAGCATCCTCCCCTGACTGATCTCTCTCCTCAAAATCCCTGTAGACAATATACGGTCTCTCCCAGTGGCCTCCACCATTTTTCTCACACATCCCTACCAGTAAGAGGTTTGAAGCATGTACCCCCAGTGTACTTTTCAGTAAAACACTGTGTATGTACCATTACTCTCTGTCTCACAGCTCGACTCTATATTGGTAAATCCTGTTGGTTCTACCATCAAATCAGGTCGAATATGCCGCTCCGTACCTCCACCCTGGTCCAAGCCACCATCATCGCTCACCTGGAAAATTGCTCGAGGCCTTACAGCTGGTCCCTGTCCTCCTTCCCTCCAAAGTATTTTCAACACAGCAACCTTACTGATCCTCTAGAAACACGAGCCAGATCACATCGCTTCTTTGCTCACGCCCACCAGTGTCTTCCCATTCCACTCCCAGGAAAAAAGCCCAAGTCCTTTCACGTGCCTGCAAGGACCTGGCCACACCCTCGCCCCACCCCTTGGTCTCCATCCGCCAGCTATTCACTGCGCTCCAGGCGCACTGACCTCATCTTCTTCAACCTTCCAGAACACGTTCCCACATTAGGCTGTTAGTACTTGCTCTGTGCGTGGTGGGCAGGGGTGTCTTGCCCAGAGACAGCCACATGGTTCATTCCCTTCGTTCCTCCAGGTAATTACTCTGTCCCTTCTCACCAAGACCTCACTTGGCCATGTTATCTAAAAAGTTACAACTCTCTCCCCCATTCTTCCCGTCGTTTCTCTGATCCATGTTTCTCCTCAGCATGTATCACCACCTAACACACTTTATCTTTCCTTTGTTCATCTTGTTGATCCCCTGTTCTCCCCGACCAGACCGTAAGCTCCACGAGATCAGGGACGCCGGACGGAGGGGTTCACTGCTGTGTCCCCCATACCCAGCAGTATAGGAGGCATCACCCATACTCACTCCCATTATTCATTGCTTCCATCACCACCACGGAGTCTGCACCGTCTACGGCCATTAACAACAGATGTCAGTGACAAACTCTTCCTCAGTGTCTATCATCTCTTGAGACACTAGGTAATGACATAGATGTCAATCCATATTTCATATAGTGAACTTGGTAATTTCATGGTTTTTGACTGTGTCTCATCAGATGTGATTATACTATCATTCGTTTTTTTTTCTCATGATGAGGAAAGGAGCTTGTACTGAGAAGACAGGCTGTTCGATGAGCTAACGATAGAAACATAAATACAAGTTCCAGTCTTTTCTTCCTGCCTTCTCCGTGGGTGGTCTCACACACCTCCCCTTTGAGAGAACCTGGACCATTCCATTCTTTTTTTTTTTTAACACCTTTATTGGAGTATAATTGCTTTACAATGGTGTGTTAGTTTCTGCTTTATAACAAAGTGAATCAGCTATACATATGCATATATCCCCATACCTTCTTTTGAGATTAAATATGCCCTGCTCTTTACCTATACGTATCTCTTCGAATATTTATATTTTGCCTTTTGAAGTAGCTCTTCAAGCTGGACAGCGGGAACTATATCATATATAATATTAGGTAGTAGTTAAAACACAGACTCCAACCTCCTGGGTTCAAATCCCTGCTTCAATTCTTCCTCGTTATGTGACGTTAGCAAGTTGCTCAACCTCTCTGAGCCTCAGTTGCCTCATCTCTAAAATTGAGACGGTAAACGTACTTCCTCGTAGGGTTGTTACAGGCATTAAATGGGTTCATTCTTGTAAAGCGTGTGGACTGTTGGCACATGGTGAGGGCTACAGAAGACTATGCTAGTTCTGTTGTTATTATTATTTCATACTAGCTCATGCACACAGTTTAGTGTTTGGGCATGGGAGGCATTCAGTAAATATTTATAGGTTGGTTACATATCTGTGTTAACCATGTCTTTCATTTTCTTTATTCTTATGCTTTGACATCTGAGGATTTGCAAAGCCTGGAGGGGCAGCCCCTCCCAAGGTTTAGCCAACCCCTAGAGATGGTGAGCAACTCAAAGTGAGAGTTCACTTTTCAAATGCAAACCAACCAAGATGGAGCCCACACCTCAAACACCTCTTTTGTTGAGCTCCACACTCCAGGCCGCCATCCACCTGCCCTACTCATCCCAGAGCTGGGTACCAGACAACTAGGGACAGACAGCACCTACACCCCAGGGCCCTCTGAAGTTACTCAGAAGAGCCAATCCTACACCTGATTACCCTGCCTCACTCATTCCTTCCTGGGGAAACCACGCTCACAGTTCCTCCCTCTCTACCTCCAACTGACCCTGTCACTGTGTGCCCCCCTTCTTGGCACCTGCGAGAAGCAAGCTATCATTTCAACGGTAATCATCTCCTAACCTACTGGCCTCACGAAACCTCAAATTTCCCCTTAATACACTGTATTTTAGAACAGTACCATGGCCAGAGAATGACTATGTCCCGTAATCCCTACCCTGTGCCTCTGGCTTCTCCTTTGTCTAGACCTGCTGGCCCCCTTTCTCACCAAGACATACAGTTTCCCCATTATTTGCTCATTAGTAACGGACTTAGATACAGAACCATCTGAAGTCGTCTCACTCTTCCTCTCTTCTCTTGCCGTCACTCCACTTCTCATCTACCAGCTCTGTCTTCACTTGACCCCTAGCCTGTCTCCTGTGGTTTAGATATTATTTCTCTCCTGACTATGCCTTCGTTTCCTCTTGCCCAGTTGTATGTTGATGTCTTCCAGTAGCATCCCCTGTGGCTTGATTTGTCCCCAGAGTCTCTGCTTTCTATGTGCTGGCTGCATGGTCACTCCCTAATCCTTTTCTCCAGAACACGGTATTTATTGCTTGACCTATAGCTCTATGGTCTTCATGTGCTACACTCCCATCCTTCAAAGCCCGGCTCCTTCATGAGGCCCCCTCTGACCTCTGGAGGCCACAGGAATGTCTCTCCTTGAATGTCACATCAAGTATCATCTGCGCTGCCTACTGGAACAGGTGTGTTTTACTGCTGCACATCACCTCTTTATCTTTCCAAGTAGCTTGGACGCTCCTTGAGGGAGACAGCATGAGCTACACATTTCTAAATCTCCTCGAAGACCTCAAACACAAAACTACTCACACAGGAAGCACTGATGTCAGTACAGTACAGGGAACGTGACCCTGGAGTCAAACTGTCTCAGGTTAGACTCCCACTCCCCTGCTTTTGTGCAAATTATAAATAACAGCAAGTTATTTACCCTCTCTTTTCTCAAAAAATGGACATTAAGTAAGAATATGCACATAAAGTGCATAGCATATAACAAACACTGAAGAAATATTAAGTTGTGTTTTTGTGTGCTGAAAGATTACCTATTCATTCTCTAATAAATATTATTAAATATTAATTTTGTATAGATCAAACATACATTATTTAACAGAAGGCATCCTTAACAGGTTTATAGGACCTTAAAAAAATGACCTCTTCTAGAATCACTATTTTTGATAATGGGCCGGGCAGATGAGAGTGGGGAGAGAGAATATCTAGACCTTTCTTTCCTCACAGAAGTGCAGCAAAGAGCATCTTTCTGAAGCTAAGCATATGCCTGTATCCGTTCTTCTTCAATAAACTTTAAGGGTTTTTTTAATGATACAAAATATAACATGGATTCCCTGAATCCACGAGAAAACTTTCAAGAGCACAAAAAATAATTATTTTTTAAAAATCATCCACAATTCCTACCATCCAGATAATAACGGTAATAAATATGTTGTACTATTCATATACTGTATCAACTTTTTAAGTTACTGGAATTATTCAGTACTTCTTGTATAACTGTTTTTAATATGTTTAATATTATAGTACTTGTCTATAATATGTTTTTCACATAATATCTTGGACATTTCCTATGTCGATACATATTTTTCTAGAACAGTTGTCAAGGCTAAATGGTGTGTCACCATGTGGCTACGATACGTCAATACTCCACTTAATAATCCTTTCCTGATGCCAGCTTTAAGCTGTCACAAACGTCTGACTGAGGTTATTCCTCTGAAGATTGTATGACTAACTTGGAGCTTTGTTACTGCGTGTGTTGCACAGAACCAGACCTTCATGGCCCGAGGATTATAACTCCTGCCCCAAACCAAGCTGAGTCACGTACTTTTGTAGAGTTAAGAAGCCACACTTGGGGACTTCTCCGGTGGCGCAGTGGTTAAGAATCCACCTGCCAGTGCAGGGGACATGGGTTCGAGCTCCGGTCCGGGAAGATCCCACATGCCGCAGAGCAGCTAAGCCTATGCGCCACAACTACTGAGCCTGTGCTCTAGAGCCCGTGCTCTGCAACAAGAAGCCCGTGCACCGCAACCGAGAGTAGCCCCCGCTCGCCACAGCTAGAAAAAGCCTGAGTGCAGCAACGAAGACCCAACGCAGCCAAAAAATAAAATGAAATAAAATATTTCTTAAAAAAAAAAAAAAAAGAAGAAGCCACACTTGATGGGAAAGGGCCCCCTTCAGTGGGGGGGAACCAGCTCTTCACCTTGGCCTTGGACATCACAGCAGGTTCATCAGAGACCACTCTTGGGGAAGACTGACCCAGCTACAACTTAAGGACTGTCCCCTCGCCTGCTTCCAGCCCATGTTTCCTTCACTTATCTTTTCACAAGCTTTGTTACCTTCAGACCCTTCATTTTAATCTCCTTCTTAAATTACTCTTTACCCTATTCCGTGACCACTTATGCTTTCTACGTTAAAGCCCATTAACTTCTATTTTTAATCCCATTTACCTTCACATTTTTAATGTTTCTACTGTAGACTTAACCTTTATATAACCTTCAAAATTTTTTATTGAAATTGTCAACGTATTGAATCAAAAAGTTGAAATGGATAATATTTGTTAACATCTTTACTGGAGTATAATTGCTTTACAGTGGTGTGTTAGTTTCTGCTGTATAACAAAGTGAATCAGCTATGTGTATACATATACCCCCATATCCTCTCCCTCTTGAGCCTCCCTCGCACCCTCCCTATCCCACCCCTCTAGGTGGTCACAAAGCACTGAGCTGATCTCCCTGTGCTATGCGGCTGCTTCCCACTAGCTATATTTTACATTTGGTAGTGTGTATATGTCCATGCCACTCTCTCACTTCGTCCCAGCTTACCCTTCCCCCTCCCCGTGTCCTCAAGTCCATTCTCTATGTCTGTGTATTTATTCCTGTCCTGCCCCTAGGTTCTTCAGAACCATTTTTGTTTGTTTGTTTTGCATTGTATCTTTTTAAAAACACTTTTCATCCGGGTTTTATTTTTTAATTAACTTTCAAGTTTTTCTTTTAAATCATTGATTACCTTCTAGTTCTCATACCTTAAGTAAGTTTACTTACTTTTTTAGCCTTATTTTTATTAGGCTAATTTTTTTATTTTTGAAAATTTGTTTGATTTGAAACCTTAAATCTTGTTAAACTCCTGAATTTGAACTTGTGTTTTTGTATTTGGCGGTTTCTCTTTCTTTTCTTTATCCTTCTGACAAGATCTTCTTTGAACAGTCTTTGTTTAGCTTAGTCTTCTCTTACATTTTGCTTATTTTGTGATCAGTTTTAGCAGTGGCTTGTTAGAAGCTGGGCTGGGCCTCGTATCACATCTGGACCCATCTCCCCACTGTCTCTGTGGTCCTGTCCCCACTGCCCTGCATGCCTCCCCGCTCCAGTTAGGGATGGCAGCCTGAGCGACTCAGGGTTAATTCTGCCCTGGGCTCAAGGCTCGCTTTGCACACGGCTTATTTGATTAGCTGGACCCTATGATTGTTGTCTCGAATTATCCAGTAATGAGAACATTCAAGTTCTAAATCCAAGGTCTGCGATGAATAAGCACTAACAGTAAGACAAGCCAGGCCCGCAGAGTGAAACAAACAAGCCAGAGGGCACCTCGTTCAGTTCCGCCTGCCCTGGGGAGGGTCCTATGGGTTGATCAACCTTCCCAGTGGCTCCCTGAGAGAAGAAGCACAATGCACCCTGCGATGCCAGCCTGCACGGGTTCCACCCCTGCAGTCGGACACCTCCGTTTCTCCATTTCTGGCAGAGTTGAAAGGCCCTCCTTCCTCATCACAAAAGCCCAACTTGGCTACAAAATTATCTCGAATAAGGTTGTTCCGTGAGATCAGCTGCGACCCAGGCAGCAGCTCTCTGAAGTCTATGGAATCTGTGTTGGGCGACTCAACCTGCCCCTCGTCGGAGAGCAGGCAATTTTCTCTGTCCTTCTAGGTTCTTCTGGCTGGTCTAAGAATTCAACTGACATGAATCAGATTAACAGGAGAAAAATCACACAAAAGTTTAATAACATGTATACATGGGAGAGACTCAGGAAAATTCAACTCACCAAAATGGCCAAAGCCATCATACCAAGGCCAAAGCCTTAAACACCAAGTTCAGCTAAAGACAAAAGAGGATGTTGGGGGTAGTGGTTTGGGACCTCAAAGGGGAGTAAGGCAATTTCACATGGAGATGGAAAAGCAAAGATTTGGTAAATGAATGCTTGCTGGGCCAGGCAGAGACTCCGGGACACAGAGAGGAATTGTAACAAACAGACTTTGCTAGGTTCCCCCCTGTCCACACACCTAGTTCCTCCATAGTTATCTACAGTGATAGCTCCCTTCCCAGAACAGGTCCTCTATCTAGACTTCTATGCACTGAGGGGGAAGGTCAAATGTTCTTCCCGAGACTTTTGGGCCTTGATTATTTTCAGCTTGAAATAATCCCATGGCAAAGAGCTATTTGGGGTGGTAAGTTTTACTTGCCTACACCCTAAATCCCAAGAAACGACTCCAGAACCCCTCACAGTGGTCAGTCAGGCAGCCATGAGCCTCAATGGACCGGGGAAACCGAGGGGCCCAATCAAAACCAGCAAAGATCCCAGTACCACAGAGGGCTTTGCAGTCACCTCCTTCCTGGCCTGATACCCCAAATGGTTGAGCAGCGCTCCACATCGCGGGGTCACAGGTCTCTCACTCAGCCATGCACTCTGTGATGCCAGGCCCTGGGACAAGGAGGGGGCATTGCAAAGGTGAATAAGAGGGGTGTGTGGTCCCCCAGAAAGAAACATGTAAAACCAACTATGATTCAAAGCTCAGTGATTAAATACAACCAACACCAACGACGCGCTGTGGACCACAGGGGAAGAATGATGCATTGTAACAGTTGAGGAGAGAGGACAGAGAGAGCTTCATGGAAAAGAGGGCTCCTGGCCTAAGCCTGCAAGGATAGGAGAAAGGACACCAGAGGGGTTCGCGTGTGGGGATTTGGAAGCGCCCAACGTGTTCAGGGAACTGCAGGTGATCTTACACCTGGGGGGGGGGGTAGGTAGAGAAGAGGGACCACCACCACCGCCATCCCCGGCCCATCCAGGGGCCTCGGTACCCAGCTGTGTGCAGGCTGCCAGCCCCTCTGCTCTGAGACAGTGCGGGTGGACAGCAGCATCTCACTGGCTTCCCCTACCATTCAGCATCCTAGAGCAGTGATTTTTCTGCTGTTGAGGAACAAGTTACTTCCACTGTGCAGTGGAGGGCAGGCCTTCTAGGAAGGGAAACCAGGGCCCTGGTCCTGGTCCTCCTGAGCACTTGTTTCTGTCTTCCCCTCCCCTCCCCTCCCTCTCTCCCTCCGACACCAGTCATTGCAACTCAGGCGGGACGGAGTCCAGGGTACCATGTCATGGCCGGAGGCCTCTCCTGCCACCTCATCCCTGCTGGCCCCAGCTCTTGGGAGTGAAAACAATTCTCCTTCTCACGCATTCTCATTTATGGGCAGAATTCAGTGAAAGAACCACTACCCTCAACTGGGGCGGGAAGGGGGGACATCTTTTCTTTCCACCTGTTCAGTTTCCATGCTCCCTTCTTTCAAGAAAAGCCATTCCGCTTTCCTTTGGGACCATCCGTCTCCTCACAGCACAGTCCTGACGGCCTGTCAGTCATGGAGCCCTGTCCTTGGTGGTTCATCGGTGGACAGGGGACGAACCCAGGCCAATCGATCAGATGCTCTTCTTCTCCTTGTAGTATTTTCCCCCGTATCCCCATGTGGCTCACTCCCTACTTCTTCCTGATCTCTGCTTAGAGTAGCCAACGCTCACCCCATGTCTAACAGGACACCCCGTTCCCCACCCTCGGCACATCTGACCGCCTTACCCTGCTGGAGATCTCCCTGCGGCACACATCACCACACAACGTGACGTTTGGGGGCGGGGGGAGCTGCTTAGTGTCTGTCTCTCCCACTGGAATGTCAGTTCCACGGGAACAATGACTTTTTTCAGGGATGCCTTATCAATCCCTACGCACTACTGACCATCGGCACTAATAAACGTCGTCGAACAGAGACGCCAGGCAGGCATGGCCTTCCACCCTTGAGTGAACTAACAGAAGCCGTCCAAGTGGATTCATCCTTGCAACACTGCGCTCCATCCACGGCTCGCGCTCCCTGGATCCCTGGGGCTGCCCTGTCCTGTGTGCCATCTCTATCCCCCTTTCCCATGAAGTGCTGGGTTTGACAGACATCGTTCCCAGGCTTCACAGTCACAGAGCACTGGCCCTCACCCCACTCCACTCCAGGCCTGACCCTTACCTCTGCCAGGCCCTCCATGGGCCACCACCCTCCCCTGCTGGGCTTCCCAAATCCTCAGAGCCTCTTTGTAACTGGCCTGGATTTGCCATACCCTCATTTGAACTTGACCTTTAATGGACCAGCCCCTGCATCCGTGTTGCTCTCCACCACCCACTACTCATCCCTCTCTATCCACCACTTCCCAATGTCCTCTCTGGGGCAGGATCTACTTTCTCAGTGACCCACGTGGCTGTGCACGCCGCTAGGAACTGATGCTGACAGGGGTTTAGGTTACAAGTAAAATTCAGGCTCAGTCTCAGGACCTGGGCTCACACCCAGGATGCTCCCACAGAGAAACGTTTTGCATAGCTGCCTAAGGTCCTCAAATGACCACCAAAGCCATCTGGGACATAGTGATAGGAGGTCGCCTTCTTGAATATATTTGGTAGCACAGCTACTATACACAACAAGAGGACATGAAAAGCAAGCCACACTTCACTGCAACACAGCAGCAGTGACACCAACTGACACTCAACTTGCACAGCTTCTTGAAAATTAGCCAAGGTACTTCCTAGCACCAGAGCGCCAGGTTGAAGGAAAACATTCCCTCACTCATGCCTTCCACTCACAAGTACAGGCAGATAAGAGACCTCTGATCTCGGTTATTTTGAGCAGCAACTTTTCTTTCTTTTAAGTGATTCAGTTATTTTGACACAGGCCTGACGGCAAAAGAAGAGCTGCCACAGCAGTCAGGGAAGAGTCTACCACTTTGCCAAAGCATTCAGAGAGCATCTTAGGTCGCAAATGAGAAGATGAGGGAGATGCCTTTAAGTAGATTCTGAGTGTATTTTGCTCTCCACCAGAGCAAACAGTAGTTGGTTGACACTCACCATCTTTCTTTAGAAATACTTTCAAAGTCATTTGTAGTCTAAAAGGAAACACACAAGTACATATGGAAACAGCCAGTTGCACTTAATTCATACCTGGGGCATGGTGGGGGGAGGGTAATGTGATGTGGCTTTAAAACATCAAATTGGCCACCTGTGACTGACCACTGTCTATAAATTTAATCTAGTCCTCAGGAAGGACCACAGGATAGCTACCATGAAAGCATGAAAAAAAATTAAGTCAAAAATGTTTTAATTGGGCTTCCCTGGTGGCGCAGTGGTTGAGAGTCCGCCTGCTGATGCAAGGGACACGGGTTCGTGCCCCGGTCCGGGAAGATCCCACATGCCGCGGAGCGGCTGGGCCCGTGAGCCATGGCTGCTGAGCCTGCACGTCCAGAGCCTGTGCTCTGCAATGGGAGAGGCCACAACAGTGAGAGGCCCGTGTACCGCAAAAAAAAAAAAAAAAAAGTTTTAATTGTAATTTGGGGGTAAAAAGAAAGTTTTATTAGAAATAAGACTCACAGACATAGAAATTAAACTTATGGTTACCAAATGGGAGGGGGGAAGAGATAAATTAGGAGTTTGGGATTAAAATATACACACTACTATATGTAAAATAGATAACCAACAAGGACCTACTATATAGCACAGGGAACTATATTCAATATCTTGTAATAACCTACAATGAAAGAGAGTGTAAAAAAAATATATATGTATATATATATAGATATATATATATAGATGTATAACTGGGACTTCCCTGGTGGCGCAGTGGTTAAGAATTCACCTGCCAATGCAGGGCACATGGGTTCGAGCCCTGGTCCGGGAAAATCCCACATGCTGCAGAGAAACTAAGCCCACGTGCCACAACTACTGAGCCTGCACTCTAGAGCCCACGAGCCACAACTACTGAGCCCACATGCCACAACTACTGAAGCCTGAGCACCTAGAGCCCGTGCTCTGCAACAAGAGAAACCACCGCAATGAGAAGTCCACGCACTGCCATGAAAATTAGACCCCGCTCGCCACAACTAGAGAAAGCCCATGCACAGCAACAAATATCCAATGCAGCCAAAAATTAATGAATTAATTAATAATAATAATAAATTAACAACTTTAAAAGAAGATACTGTAATCAAGACAACGTAGTATTGGCTTAAAGATAGACAAACAGATCAATGGAATAGAAAAGAAAGTCCAGAAACAGACCCACACATATATGTGGACAACAGGCCTTTGACAAAGAAGTAAAGATAATTCCATTGAAACAGGATATTCTTTTCAACAAATGGTGCTGAAACCATTAGATATCCATATAAAAAAGGAACTGAAAATAGATCACTGACCTAAATGTAAAACCTAAAACTATAAAACTTCTATAAAACTATAAAACTTGTAAAACAGTTGGGGAAAATATTTTTCAACAGACAGTTTACCAAAGAATATCTGTGGATGGCAAATAAAAACATGCAAGATGTTCAGTATCATTAGTCATTAGGGAAGTGCAAATTAAAACCACAATGAGGGGAAAGGGGGGAAGTAAATTAGGAGTTTGGGATTAACATATATGCACTACTATATATAAAATAGATAACCAACAAGGACCTACTGTATAGCACAGGGAACTCTACTCAATATTTTGTAATAACCTATAAGGGAAAATAATCTAAATATATATATATATATTTATATTTATATATCTGAATCACTCTGCTGTACACCTGAAACACAACATTATAAATCAACTACACTTCAATTAAAAAAAAACCACAATGAGATACGATACAACTAAACTCCTATTCAAATGGTTAAAATTTAAAAGATAATCCTACCAACTACTGGTGAGGATGTCAAGCAATTAGAACTCTCATGCCCTACAGAGGTGAAACATAAAATGTTACAGACACTTTGGAAAACAGTTTGGTAGTGTCTTAAGGAGTTAGCCATATAACTACCCTATGATTCAAGCATTTCACTCCTAGGTATTTTCACAAGAGGTATGAAAACATGTGTCCATACGAAGGGTTACATACAAATATTCAGAGCAGCTCTATCTGTAGGAGCCAAGAACCAGAAACAACAAAAACGTCCATCAGGAGATGAGCGGATAAGCTAATTGTAGTATATTCATACAATGGAATACTATTTAGCAGTACAAAGAAATGAATTATTGATACACACTAAAACATGGATAAATCTCAAAATAATTACGCTCAGTGAAAGTAAGTAGACATACAAAAGTCCATACTGTATAATTCAACTTATAAAATTCTAGAAAATGCAAACTAATCTAAAGTAATATAAAAACCAGTCTGTGGTGATGGGGCGGGAGGGGGCCAAGGAGGAGGGAGGGATTACAGAGAAACTCAAGGAAGCTTTTGGCAATGTTGCACAGTCCTGCAGTCTTGATTGCGGTGACGGTTTCGCGGGTACATATATATATCAAAGCTTATCAAATTATATATTTTAATTATGTGCAGCTTATTTCAGCTTCACCTCAGGGGAAAAAAAGACATTTTTCTAAAAGTGGGTTCTGGTGATGGTTGCGCAATTCTATAAATTTACTAAAAATCACTGGATTATATTCTTCAACTGGGTAAACTTTATGGTACGTAAGTTATGAGTCAGGAAGTCATTTAAAAAACGACTAGAAGAAAAAAAAAAAACAACTAGAAGGAAACACACCATGTCCTGAAAGTTGTTAGCTGAGGGTATTGAAATTACAATGTGATGTTTTCTTGTTTTCTTTATAACGTTCCATATTTTTCAGGTTTTTCTAATTGAATACAAATTTTAATAAGCAAAAAAATTTTTCAAACATACCTTCTGGAATTAGTACTTTTAACTCTTTCAGCTACTAATAATCAGCTAACAAATGTATCATCTTTGTGTAAATTTATAATAAATATATTTTTTAAAACTTGAAGGAAGCCTATACGGGATAATGGACTTTTTTGTTGTTCTTATATCTACGGCACCTCCTACAGGGGCACCTGACACATAGTGAGCACTGAGCGCATACCTGATGGATAAGAACACAGTATCTGTAAAGCAATTCTCCATTTTTTTTATGATCGATCTGCCCAATACTTCATGATGACTTCTCCCAGGCTAAATTATAATAATTAGGGATGGGCAAACTACCGGCCAAATCTGGTAAATGAAGTTTTATTGGAACCCAGCCATATGCATTCATTTATACATTGTGCGTAACTACTTTCAACCACAGCAACAGAATTGAGTAGTTGCTATAAAGACCGTATGGCCCTCAGAGTAAAATATTTACTATTCAGCCCTTTATAGAAAAAGTTTGCCTGGGAAAGTGGGAGATACAAACTATCGGGTATAAGATAGGCTACAAGGATGTATTTTACAATACAGGGGATATAGCCAATATTTTGTAATAACTGTAAATGGAGTGTAACCTTTAAAAAATGTTTAAAAAATAAAATTTTTTTTTAATTCTTAAAATTAAAAAAAAGGTTTGGCAACCCTTGTAGTAAATAATGACAGTCATTTATTGCATATTTACCATCAACTAAATGTTTGCACACATTATTTTCTTTCTTAATTTTCACCTCTAAGGGAGTTATAATCATCTAAGCTATGGATATAAATCACAGAGGTATGGGTGAGATGTTGTTTAAATGCATAGCTGGAAAAGCCATTTTTCTATAAATGTGCTATTTTTAATCAGTTATCTATGTAGAGTATAAACGTAAAAGTAAGGAATATTTGTATAAAAAAGAAATTCATTTGTAAAGTCCATCTTTCCAAAGTTGGCAATTTCTCAAAGATTTAATTTCTAAGAGTATAAACCCACATACTATTTTAGTTGAACTATAATTCACTGTGAAGTAGAATAACTACCTTCCAGAAACTACACTAGGCACTTTACATCTTCTGTGCCACTCAACACTAACAACTTCGTGGAGGAAAAAAATATATTTTCGTTCTCAATTTACAGATGAGAAAGCTGAGTCTCTGAGCAGTTAAGATCAGCAATTAGTAAGTAAGAGAGGCAAAATCAGAACCTGGCTCTATCTGAAACCAAAGCCTATCTTCTCTCCATTTGTGGACACATGTCTCCAAAATACAAAAAAGCAAGAGTTTAATTATAAGAAGTATATAGGGGAATTCCCTGGCAATCCAGTGGTTAGGACTCCATGCTTTCACTGCCAAGGGCGCAGGTTCAATCCCTGGTTAGGGAACTAGGATCCCGTAAGCCATATGGTGTGGCCAAAAAAAAAGAGAGAGAACTGTATAGGTCTCTACTGCCAAGGAAATTAAACATATTAGAGCTGAAAATCCCAAAATATTTTTGGAACTGTTAGTAGCAGGAGTTTTAGAAGCACTCTAAATAAAAAGAAGCTCGCTATTTAGATTTCCGTCTCGTTTCATCCCTAATTGGCTGCCATAAGGATGGCAGAGAAACCTACATTATCTGAAAAATACATTCCAAATATGTTGTATGACATTTACTTCAATATTATGGTGAAGACTCAGAAGAGCACACCAACTGTTAACAGCAGATTAAATTTACCTCCTGGGAAGGATGTCACTGCCAAGAAACACCTTCCAGGTAAACAGCCATAGGTATGACACAACTCCTGTTTGCTTTCCAGGCACTCAAAGAAGCATGATTCTCCCAGGAAAGATCCAAGTCTAGAGCAACGCTTAGACATTAAGAGAATAATCTCATGTGCAAATGTCCCTGCAGTCACTGGCATCATCGCGGCCATCCACTGGATTTTATAGACATTCGAGTGATATAAACTTTCCAGGACAGCTTTAATGTTACCCTCCCACCACCCCATCAATCCACAGAAATTAATTCTATCACAGTAAGTGCTTCCAGTAGGGCTCACTATAAAACTTACTCTTGTATTTAGAGAAGCGTTCATACTCAAAGTCTACAGTCACTGACGGGAGAACTATTACCAAAAGATAACACTGGGCACTTATTATATGTAAGATACTGTGCTCAACGCCTTTATATGTATTTTCTCACTTCAACTTCACAGCAGCCTTATGAAGCATGTACTATTGTCCTAATTTAAGGCATTCTCCTTTGTAATCACCTCATTGATGAAGGGATAGAATAAATTCAACCCAATTAAAAACAGATAATCCCTGACTCTTTGTTATCTAACAATAATGAAGATAATTTATCAATACAAGCACTTTTACTACGTTACTATACTCGCCACCAGATTTGTCCTCATCTCTTCCCTACTAATGTGGCCAGACTCCCACAGAGACACCTGAAGCGTGAAATCAGAAGAGCCTTACGTCATTTCAATCCATGGCATCTAGGACTACGACACATCAACCTCTTCTTATGAAGAGTAACTTTATTCTTTCTAACTTCCGATACATTTCTGATCAATCGAAATTCCGACCTATACATGCCCTGAATTGACATACCTTTTTTCCCCCATTGGAAGTTGCGACGGTTAATTTTATGTGTCAACTTGACTGGGTAAGGGACGCCCAGACAACTGGTAAAACTATTTCTGGGTGCATCTGTGAGGGTGTTTTTAGAAGATTAGCATTTGCGTCAATAGACTGAGTAAAGAGATCCACCCTCACCAAAGTGTGTGGGCATCATCCGTTCCTATGAGGGCCCAGATAGGACAAAAAGGTGGAGGCAGGGCAAATTCTCTCTCCTCTTGAGCTGGGATGCCCACCTTCCCTTGTCCTCAGACATCGGAGCTTTCAATTCTCATGCCTTCAGACTCCGGAACTCACACCAGCAGCCCCTCAATTCTCAGGCTTTTGGGTTTGAACTGAAGGTCACCCCCAGCTTTCCTAGTTCTCCAGTTTGCAGATGGCAGACTGTGGGACTTCTCAGCCTCTAGAGCCACATGAGCCAATTCCTACAGAAATCTCCTCGTATAAATATATAACTCCTATTCTGTTTCTCTGGAGAAGCCTAACATAGATTTGCTTCAAATAGCTAACTTTTTCTTTATGTCATATGATTATCATAATTAAGCGGTACCCAGCCACTGACCTGAAAGAAGCTATTAGCTTCACAGGCAGACCTAGTCATCCGCATCTGCATCTGCTTTCGCACGACTGTAATTAATCAAGGTTGTCTTTGTTAGCTAATAACATGAACTCAGGTCCAGGATCCCTCAGCGCAAACCCTTGAGGCTGGATGTGCCTTGGAATGTAGACTTTTTCACATTTTACAAAAGTAAAGGGTGAGTGATGCTGTATATTATGCAGTTCTTAAGGCAGCTTTGCTTCTTTTAGTGGATTTCTGTATGATCATCCCATAATTCTGAAATTTGTGTTTATTCTATCACTAGTAGGAAAAACACAGTTTAAAAAAATAAAAGGCAGGGCTTCCCTGGTGGCGCAGTGGTTGAAAGTCCGCCTGCCGATGCAGGGGACACGGGTTCGTGCCCCGGTCCGGGAAGATCCCACATGCCGCGGAGCGGCTGGGCCTGTGAGCCATGGCCGCTGAGCCTGCGCGTCCGGAGCCTGTGCTCCGCAACGGGAGAGGCCACAACAGTGAGAGGCCCGCGTACCGCAAAAAAAATAAATAAATAAATAAATAAAATAAAAATAAAAGGCAGTGAAAAAGCTCAACGTGTTCATATTGAATTGGAGAGTAATTTGCTGAGTCCAAAACTAGCATACAGACACCAGGGCAAATCTCATTACCTGTCCTAGGTCATGGTCACAATAAGCAGCTTAAGTGATCCAGTCTTCCTCACTGTCTACTCCACATTTACCCTAGTAATTTGGATTAGTCCTCATCCAAACCCTGCCAGCTCAGCTTGAAAAATGCTGGCCTACATTATATCTTTTGGGATTTTTTATAAACGTGATACTCAAAAGAGTCACAAACATTGTAATGTATGAGACTACAGTGAGGGTGGTAGTAATCCCTTATACCTCCCATGACCAGTTCACGCTAACAACCCTGGTATAAAATGATTACATGTGTAATTACCATTTTTAATGTGCATTTAGTTCAAACAATGAATCAGACACTATAACAATATACTGTATGACCATCTTATTCCTTAAATAAGATGCTTTCCTACTGTGCATCTTAATTACAGAACAGGGGAAGCATTCCAACTAAAATCATAGTGTTAGTATGATCTAAAATTATCTCCCCACAAATATGAAAGTTTTTGCTGTAGCAAATATCTTAGCTTGGATTCCCCCAGAAGCAGAGCCTAAGACGAGGATTTGAGTCCAAGTAGTTTAGCATGATTCTGGAACACATAGATACTGAGTTTAGGGAAACCACACACGGTGCTGACTCATCTAAATACCATCTGACTCTGAAAAACCCTCAAACGTATATATTAATTTGTACACACATAATAATCGATTTTATTTCTCTGTGTGTGTGTGTTCCAGCCCCCAAGAAACACGTTTTGTTTTCAAGCAGTAGAAACTGGCTGTGCCTCTCAGCCAGTAACTGGGGTGAAGATGTCTGCACAGTTCTTGGCTTCCTTTTTGGCCATTTATTTGTGAACCATTTTGACCCCTGTTGTCCAAAAAAAAATATACAAGTAATAGTGCTGGACACGTGAGCCAAACAAACCTAGGAGGGGAATAAGCCTGGAGGCGAAAGAGCAAGTACCTGTAAGTTTGATGTTCGCTGAGAGTCATCAAGGACATGGTTAAGGACACAGAGGGTGAAGGTCAGAGGCAGGTGGCATCGGTGAAGGAGCCCTCTGATATTCTGAGGGCGTCATAAACAGAACTGCAGCCCAGGAAGATGCATCCACAACTGAGAGAGGTGAACTGGGAAGAATAAGGCCAAAGGCAGTCACGACTCCAGGGGACTTGAAGGGAACTGAAAGCTATTGCCAAGACTGCCATTACGTGACATACATTCCTTTCAAATGGTACTCACATCTTTCCAAAAAAAAAGGAAAAAGAGCAAAAGGTTGGGATTCCCCTGTTGCACTGGCATCAGATGGTCCAGAGCTGGGGCTTCCTCTTCTTGCCTCATGTGCAGTCTCCACACTCCAGAGGTTCTGTGATCATAGTCGCTTGCTCTCTCATTCCTTGCTTGCTAGAAGAGCCAGCCTTGGGTGTTCTGGGGTAAGTTTCAAGGAAGCACAAACTGGAGGCAAGGACGTGTATATAGCCAGCCAGCATTATCACTCTGCAGGAAGGGAAATGTAAGATCTCTGCAAAACCCAGATGGCAGCAGTCACCATAAAACGGCCAGGTGCTGTAAATCCAATATATGGATGTACTGAGTCAGAAGATATATTAGTCCGCTCAGGCTGCTGTTGCAAAATACCAGACTGGGTGGCTTAAACAACAGACATTTTCTCATAGTTATGGAGACTAGAAGTCCAAGTTCAAGGTGCTGGCGAAGTTGGTTTCTGGTGAGACCTCTCTTCCTGGCTTGCAGACGGCCACTCTCTCACTGTGTCTTCACATGGCCTTTCCACCATGCATGTGCGGGGAGAGAGAGCTCTGGTATCGCTTCCTCTTCTTATAAGGACACCAGTCTTACTGAATTAGGGCTCCAGCCATCGCCCTCATTAACCTTAATTATTCCTGTAAAGTCCCCATCTCCAAATACAGTCACTGGGGACTAGGACTTCAACATAAATTTTGGGGGATACACATTTCAGCCCATAACAGGAAGTGAGAGACTTTTTAAAAAAATCATTATATTGGTTTTTTTAATAAATTTTATTTATTTATTTTGGCTGCCTTGGGTCTTCGCTGCTGCGTGCAGGCTTTCTCTAGTTGAGGAGAGCAGGGGCTACTCTTCCTTGAAGTGCACGGGCTTCTCATTGTGGTAGCTTCTCTTTGTTGCGGAGCATGGGCTCTAGGTCCACAGGCTTCAGTAGTTGTGGCGCACAGGCTTCAGTAGTTGTGGCTCGCAGGCTCAGTAGTTGTGGTGCACAGGCTCAGTTGCTCCACGGCATGTAGGATCCTCCCAGACCAGGGCTCGAACCCGTGTACCCTGCATTGGCAAGTGGATTCTTAACCACTTCGCCACCAGGGAAGTCCCCATTATATTTTTAAATTACAGTCATTAAAAATTGTGCTGTTTGTTCACTAGAAGAAAAATATTAAAGTCATGACAAAGATTCAATACATTAAAAAATATCTGCGATGTAATTTTCCCCTCCTTCCTAGTCTGCACTGCTGCTCTGCGGCCATTCATCGGGCACACATTCAGTGTTCACTACATGCCAGGTACTTGGCCTCACGGAAGATGATGGAAACAATAACCTCCCCCAAGAAAGCAAACAACCCAATCAAAAAATGGGCAGAAGATCTAAACAGATATTTCTCCAAAGAAGACATACTGATGGCCAAAAAGCATATGAAAAGATACTCAACATCACTAATTATCAGAGAAATGTAAATAAAAACTATAATGAGGTATCACCTCACACCGGTCAGAATGGCCATCATCAAAAAGTCTACAAACAATAAATGCTGGAGAGGGTGTGGAATGTACCGTCGGTGGGAATGTAAATTGGTACAACCACTGTGGAGAACAGTATGGGAGTTCCTTAAAAAACTAAAAACAGAACTACCGTGTGATCCAACAATCCCACTCCTGGGCATATACCCTGAGAAAACCATAATTCGAAAAGATACATGCACCCCGATGCTCATTGCAGCACTATTTACAATAGCCAAGACATGGAAACAGCCCAAATGACCATTGACAGAGGAATGGATAAAGAAAATGTGGTACATATATACAATGGAATATTACTTAGCCATAAAAAAGAACAAAATAATGCCATTTGCAGCAACATGGATGGACCTAGAGATTGTCATACTGAGTGAAGTAAGTCAGACAGAGAAAGACAAACATCACATGATATCATTCATATGTAGAATCTAATTTTTTAAAATGATACAAATGAACTTATTTACAAAACAGAAACAGACTCACAGACATAGAAAACAAACTTATGGTTACCAAAGAGGAGATGTGGGGGGGAGGGATAAATCAGGAGCTTGGGATGAACACATACACACTACTATATATAAAATAGATAATCAACAAGGACCTACTGTAGAGCACAGGGAACTGTACTCAGTGCTCTGTGGTGACCTAAATGGAAAGGAAATCCAAGGAATAGGGGATATATGTATACATGTGGCTGATTCACTTTGCTGTACAGCAGAAACTAACACAACATTGTAAAGCAACTATACTCCAGTAAAAAAAGACAAACGCATAAAAAATTATAAATCTATGTTAAAGGGTATATAATAAATAAATATGTAACTCGATACATCAGTGAAATAATGTTGGGGTCAGAGCTAAAAAATATCAATTTAATGGCTTTCTCCAATAAGTGAATTAGAGAAGGCTCACTTTGGGAAATAGTCAAGCAAATATTGATCTGACCATCAAAAGAAGCTCAGACTATCAGGATAAAAAGCATTATAAATAGTAAAGTAAAAAATAAAGTGAAATTCTGTCTTCTTTTTTTTTTAAAAAAAGGAAGCGTTTTTATTCTTACATCTATTTTTATCAAATATTAAAAATATATGAATTCATCAATCAATATCCCATAGATCACCCATCTTCTGCAGGACACTGGTGCTAAAAAATGTAAACACCCTCAGAAACACTACAATTTATTTAGAGAAAGGAGGGAAGCGCATGAAATGTTAAAAGGCACACACACTAATACCTTTTCCATACAAGAAAAGCACAAGCCAGTGATTAACCACCAAATGAACAGAGATACTGCAGTTTACAAAAGCAAAAACGTGAACATTTTGGACAGGGATATATTTAAGCAAGATATTCAAGGATGAGTAAAATTTGGACATCAAGGGGGCAGGAGAGCAAAGGTATTCATGTACAAAAATATGGTAGGAAAAGTCCATAAATATGGTTAACGAGTGGAATATTTGGGAGAGCAGAGAAAAAGCAAATGTGGAGAGCCTTCAATATCAAGCTAGGAAATTGGATTTTATCCTCAGTGATGGGGAATCTGAGGAGCCCCTGAAAGTTGCAGCAAAGGATGATACATTCAAAGTGGTATATTAAGAACATTAGTCTAGCGTGGATGGACCTAGAGAGTGTCATACAGAGTGAAGTAGGTCAGAAAGAGAAAAACAAATATCGTATATTAACACATATAGGCAGAATCTAGAAAAATGGCACAGATGACCTTAATTGCCAAGCAGAAATAGTGACACAGACGTAGAGAACAAATTATGGATATCAAGGGGGAAGGGGTGGTGGTGGAAGGAATTGGGAGTTTGGGATTGACATGTATATACTATTGATACTATATATAAAATAGACAACTGATAGGAACATACTGTAGAGCACAGGGAACTCTATTTAATGTACTGTGGTGTCCTAAATGGAGGGAATATACGTATATGTGATTCATTTGGCTGGGCAGTAGAAGTTAACACAACATTGTAAAGCAACGATACTCCAGTAAAAATTAATTTTAAAAAAAAAGAACATTAGTCTAGTGTCACTATATAGGGATTGAAAGAAACCTGTAGACAAGAAAACCCAATAGTCCAGGCATGAAGTGGTAAGGATTTGAACAAAGCTGGGCAATGGACAGTACTGTGAGAGGGATTTAGGAGAAAGAGAATTTATAAGACTTGGAAAGAGAATTTATAAGACTTGGAAAGTTATAAGAAACAAAGAGATTCACTGGTTTCCACAACATATGGCCAAGAGATGGAAAGAATCATTAACAAAATTAAAAAATCAAGGTGGAAAGCTGCTTTCAGAGCAGATAAAACCCAACAGAAATATTGAACAGATCACCAGATGGTAAGGCAAAAACAGCAATCATAGGATTTAGTGTGGATACTGGCATATATTCTTTTGGAAAATAATCACGGTAAATACTCTATTTTTAAATAGCTTCTTTTTCTGATTATAAGGCAACTCAAGTTCAGAACAAACACACTTGATACCCAAAAAAAGAACCCCCAAAATAAAAATCAATCAGAATCCTGCTACCCAGAGATGACTACTCTAACACTGTGTCTATCCTTTCAGTATTTTTTTAATGTCAATAATGATAACAAGAAGGAAAGAGAAGAGGCGGAGAGGGGAAAAAAGTGGCTAAGATTTATTGACTGTCAAAGCACTAGCCAAACTCTTGACATACATTAAAGAACTTATTCTTCACAACAGTCCTATAAGAAACTATTATTATCCCTTTATGCAGATGGAGAAACTGGAGCCCGGAGCATTTAAGGAAACGGCTCAAAGTAACACAGAGCCGGGCTCCGAACCCAGGTAACCCAGCCCGACCAGGGATCTTAACCACCACGTATACTGCCTCTTGCACAATGTGCTTATATAACGTATATCAGTTTGAACACATGATAACAGAACCTATGCTCATTCATTCATTCTTTAACCAAGTGTGTAAACTTTACTGTTCATAGGAACAGCAGAATTCCTTAGGCAAACTCCATTGGGGGTGAGAGGGGGCTGCCAACTGACATCTTCTCTTAAAATAATTCTGTTCCCAATAGCTGGTCTTCCTTCAGTCTCTTGAGATTTCCCCAGTTCACTGAATCCAATAGTCAGGATAGGCTATGTGATGTTGCTGTAACAAGCATCCCAAAACATCTTAGGGTTTATAACCACAAAAGTTTATTCCTTGCACACAATTCATGATCTAACAAGGGTCATCAGGGAGATCTGCTCCATGACTTCTTATTCCAGAACCCAAGTTGACGGCACCATAATGTTGCCACTCTGGTGACAGAGGAAAAGAAGGCTCTGCAGGGTCTTGCTCTGGCCTGGAAGTAGCAACTGTCACTACACACAACTCATTGGCCAGAACTTGTCACATGACCTCAACATACCACAGGGGTCCAGGAAGTACGCTCTGCCCATGGGCCCAGAATGGGGAAGGACACCTCTGACTTCACATTACCACACGTAATTCACATCCCGAGTCCCTGGAGCTCTCAGGTTCAACCCGCACCTTGACAAAGATCGTATTGCTAATACAGACAAAAACAGTCAAATATAGATTGAATTAGCAGAGCTGTAAAGGTGACTTTATGGCATCAGCTTAAATTAATAGAGTCTTTAAGGAACATTTGGGTTCATTCCACAGATGAAGAAAATGAAGCCCAGAGAACACCAGTCCAAAGTAACCCCAGCTAGTAACAGATTAAAATCTGAGAGTTTTATTTTTTATGATTCCCTCAATAATCCCTCACAAAGCACGCAAGAAAAAGGCACGTTTTACCTGTTGGGAGATTTACCATTTGTATTCCAATCAAATATGAATTTCATTAAAATTAAAATCTGTGTTAAAATATTTTTCAGGAAAGTACATTACCATAGATCTTAGTCTTTTTATATACATTTCTTATTTTCCTTACCAACGTTTTATGATGTAGAGTTGTACATTCTCCGACAGATTTTATTTTAGTTACTAATCTGGCAAGTGTATTCATTTGCAAGCAAAAAAGAATCTAAATGGTGGTATTTGATGAATATATGTATATGTGTCTCCCAATATTTTTATTTTGCCTTACTTAGCTGAGACAAACTCAGAAGTGGGAAAAAAAAAAAAAAAAAACAAGATGAAACCAAGAGCCATTCCCCCAAAATGACTTCAGGGTCATTAGGAAACAGATAGTGCAGCCCCCTCATTTTATTTTATTTTATTTCTAAATATTTATTTATTTATTTGTTTGTGCTGGGTCTTAGTTGCAGCTCGCCAGCCCCTTAGTTGTGGCACACAAACTCTTAGTTGCGGCATGCATGTGGGATCTAGTTCCCTGACTAGGGATTGAACCCAGGTCCCCTGCATTGGGAGTGCGGAGTCTTAACCACTGCACCACCAGGGAAGTCCCAGCCCCCTCATTTTAAGAGAGGAAACTAAGACCCACAGAATTTGGGTGATGTGCCCAGGCCCCCCACTAACAATGTGCTACAGTCAAGTCTCACATCCAGGGTTCCCCTCCAAGCTCCTTTCCAGCACCCCATGTTGCCCCAAGCTTCATGATTTTGGACAAGTCGTTTCATTTCTCTGGTCCTTGGTTTCCTTAGCTGGAAAATGAGGGAGACAGATTCACTAGAACAAGATTTCCCAAATGGGTTTCAAAGAAGACCAGCCTCTGAGATGACTGTGGAGTTAAAAGTTTTCTTGGTCATCCAAGTTTGAGAGAGACTAGACGCCTCAGTCCTCTCCTGGAGATTTCTAATGGATATCGGCAGAGTGAAGGCTTTAAGAAATTCTTCAATAAAGAAAAACGTTGGGCTTCCCTGGTGGCGCAGTGGTTGAGAATCCGCCTGCCGATGCAGGAGACACGGGTTCGTGCCCCGGTCCGGGAAGATCCCACATGCCGCGGAGCAGCTGAGCCTGCGCGTCCGGAGCCTGTGCTCCGCAAGTATTTTGTGAGTTTATTTTCCTGTTGTTCTCAGGATTTGTGGAAGCCTTTTACAAGCTGCAGCCTCTTTCAGTATGCCCAAAAAAACAAAGGAAGTGGGTTGTCTGTTCCATAGTTATCAGCACATCAAACAGCAGGCCACCCAGCCCACCCCTATACCTTGGGATGAGTGTGGAAATGATGCAGAAACAAAAGTGAGACATCCCTGGGGGAAGGTAAGCAGACACGTCAGAGTCCTACTGGTAAGTTACTCACCCCACCTGAAGGTCCTCCTACCAGAGAAACCTTGAAGTTTGTGAGTTCTCCTTCATTAAAGGAGAGGGTTAGCCCTGACAGTCACACAGGGCTTTATAAAGATAAATCCACTTAGAGACCATGTGTTAACTCCTCACCAAAGAATGACCGTCATTATTCAGGCTGGGTGGCCCTAAAGGCAGCAATCACTGGGCACAAAAGATGACTTGAGTTCCTACTCCCAGACTACTAAGCATCGCTGTTCAGGACAAGCTGTGTCCTAAAAGATTATTTGTCATTTGTCACACCAAATGAGCCCCTAAACTCCTGGATTGCAAGCAACCGATCTTTTAAAAATATAGCTTGGACCACAGGGGGATTTCTGAAACAAACAAATTTTTGAAAAAGCCTCTCATGGGTAAATCCCAGTGGCAGCTCTATGTTCTCAAATAAACTGCTACTGGCTTTCCTGAAAATCCCCAGAGACAGAAAAAAAGAGGAAGGAGCTCCTGGTTCCTTTTCCCCAAGACTCAAATTGAGCTTTGCTAGACCTCAGGATCCCAGCATAAAAGCTAGTACTAGTTCCATATTTAAAACCACTCAATTATACCCACACACACACACACACACACATATATATATATTTATATATTTATATATGTTATCTTAAAACTAGGCAGAGGGGGAAAGTACAGTGAATTTTGCTGGGAGGGAATCTCAACCTTTACTTTCATGGAATTCCCAGTATGTTTCCCATAGGTATAAAGTTACAAAAAGCATTCAGATTTCCAAAACAACCCACAACAATGTACTCAACATACTACATTATGCATCAGAATTCCAATACATGCACAGAAGCAGACCTCCCTCCCCAATAGCATTCAGAGGTTCCCCCCAAATAACACACGTGCTGGGAAATGGGCACCAGCTCCGAAACAGTGTTGGGGAGGTCCATGGCCCAATATCACAGAAGTTTCAGAAATGAAGATGGAGGTAAGAAGCTGCATATGGCAGATGGCCAGCAAGATACAAGAAGACCAAGCCACAGTCATTCCTTTGAAAGGCAATCAGTTCTGTCTAGAGTTTCTCCAGGAGAATAGTTTCCAACCCTGACAGACCAACAGGATCATCTGGGAAATTTTTAAAAGGAACAGATTCTAGGGTCTAACCAGAGTTCTATTAAATCAGACCCTGAGGGAATACCCTGGTGGTCCAGTGGTTAGGACTCAGTGCTTTCACTGCTGGGGCATAGGTTCAATCCTTGGTCGGGGAACTAAGATCCCACAAGCCTTGTGGCGAGGAAAAAAAAAAAAATTAGACCCTGAGAGGTGGGTCTAGGAATCTGCATTGTTAAGGATGCTTCTCTGATAATAACGATGTTCAGACATGTTTAAGAATCCTATTCTGGGGTTTTGATACTAGAATGATGGACTGATGTCACATTTTACATGTCACAGTTTTCAAATATCCTTTAAGCCTTAGTTTCGTCTTACGGATTTTGATTTCTATTTAAGTACCTCCTCAGCAAATGCAATGCCCTGTGGTTTCCTCTATTTTTAGCACTTACCATGATTTTTAATTACTTTTTGGTTACTTGTTTATTGTTTGTCTTCTCCCCTAGACTAAGCCCTGTGAAAGCAGTTCTGTTCCAGCAACTAGCACAAAGCAGGCGACTATAAAACTTTGCTGAATGAGAGGACACGATATTCACTTATTTCATTTCATCTTATTGCCCAGTGTGTAATGTCCATGGGGTAGAGTTATCTCTTTAGAAACCCTCCTACACTGTTGATGGGAATGTAGCCACTACGGAGAGTGTTCCTTAAAAAACTAAAAATATCAATAGAATTACCATGTGATCCAGCAATCCCACTCCTGGTCATATATCCAGAAAAGATGAAAACTCTAAGTTGAAAAGGTACATGCACCCCAGTGTTCACAGCGGCACTATTTGTAATAGCCAAGACATGGAAGCAACCTAAATATCCACCAGCAGATGAATGGATCAAGAAGATGTAATATTCTTATGTAATATATATATAATGGGATATTACTCAGCCATACAAAAGAATGAAATAATGTCATCTGCAGCAACGTGGATGGACCTAAAGATTATCATACTAAGTGAAGTGAGTCAGACAAAGACAAATATCGTACAATATAACTTACATGTGGAATCTAAAAAAATGATACAAATGAACTTACTTACTAAAACAGAAATAGACTCACAGACATAGGAAACAAACATGGTTACCAAAGGGGAAAGGGCAGGGAGGGATAAATTTGGAATTTGGGATTAACAGATACACACTATGATATATAAAACAGATAAACAGCAAGGACCTACTGTATAGTGCAGGGAACGATATTCAATATCTTGTGATAACCTATAGTGGAAAAGAATCTGCAAAACAATATATACCTACAGATATATATATATGAAACTGAATCACCTTGCTGAACACCTGAAACACTGTAAAACAACTATACTTGAATTTTTTTTTAAAAAAAGAATTATCTCTAGATCTGTTGAGAATTATCACTTTCTTATTCCCAAGTTAATGGGATGGACCAGAGCAGCTGGGTGGCCCAAGATCACGTGGTGGTCACGTGGCAGGACCAAGTCTCGCACAAAAACTCAGGTTCCACTTTCACTCCCTTTCCACGCTCCCACACTGCCTCCCTCAGCGAATATTACAACTGGATTCCAAATTATTAATATCAAACTTGCGAAGAGATGGCCCCTGGGTCTCAAAGTCTCATGTTTCTTGGCATGACAGGCAATTGTGCAACTCAGAAGCATAAGCCACTGGGGACGTATGTAGAAACCCTGAACTCCCTCTATTCATTTAACAGAGAAACAATATACATGGTGTAAGGTGGGAAAAAGAAAGTTCACTCGAAAACTCTGGCATGATAAATTCTAGCTCTCGTAAAAAGAAAAATGCATGTTATAAGAGGAAGATTATTTAGCTACAAAAAAAAAATCCTCACAAAACTGTTAGTAAAAGAACCCTTTGCGGGAAAGAAAGAAAAGCACATTTAATGGAAACTTGAATACGGAGGGGAGATTAATGAATAAAATATCATGAGTTCTAAACTAAATAATTTACAGGAAACCAAAAGGAATATCTAGGAAGAAGAAATTCTGGAAATTAAATGGATAAAAATACAATAATAATGTCGAAATGACTAAACTGGTCATTTAAAATCTGATTTGAACAATAATGAAATTAGAAACTCATCCATTTGGGACTAGCAATACTTTGTTAACACAGACTTTGACCTATTTGTCCTATACCTGGAGAAGTGACATTTAATCACAACAGCAGGTTTAGATTGTATGGAGTCATAAGGGAAATCAGTTACTGAGCCTGTTAACACAATGGCAAAAAAAAAAAAGTGAATTTTTCAAATTATATGTACACAAAGTATTTCAGCAAACATCTCTCATAAGAGAAGAATACAAAGAGAGAGCAAATCATAGCAAATTAGGTAATAAAATCAGCGATAAAATATCTGGCCCTTTTAGAAAGAGAACAGTGCCTTATGGAACACAGTAATGGTATCTGACTCACACCGTAACTTATATTCACAAACCTCGTTAACATTGGTCTATGCCTACCCAGTGAGTTCACCACCTACAGACATGAGATAACCCTTCCCAAGGGTTATAGCCTTGTACAGTGGAACACCCGTTTGTGGCTTAAATGTCGGAATTCCACACCAGGATAAGGGAGTCCAGTGCCCCAGACCCCAGTGGAGGTTTTGAGAGCTGGAGTAGGCACTCTGTACACAGTGGAACGGGCCAAGCCGCAGTAGACAGCCGAGAGAGCGAAAGCTCAGCATCCTGGTGGAGTCATGATGAAGATCCAAGGAAATGGTCCACTGAAATCCACAGGGGCCAAGCAGAGTGAAAGAAACAAGGGGCCAGGCAACGAGCATAAAATGGGAGGCACCCGGGCAAAGCGGGCTGGTTGACAATTCAGGGTAGGAAGTGGAGCCTGCAGAGATTTTCTGAGACACTTGCCAGGTGTTATTGTAGCCAAAAGCCTTCAAAGTAGATAGAGGAGGAACTGATGCCAGTTCCTAAAGACAGAAGAAACCCAAATGATAACAAATACTGATAACGCGACCATTATCTGCGTGAGTCACATGGCTCGTTGATGTGAATCCAAACTTTACTCCGGACATCACCCCTTTCCAACTTTTTAGGTAAAATCTTTTGTAAGTGTAATTAAATACAGAAAAATCAATTCATTAGGCCTTTGCTTCCTTTCTTTGTGCAAGCAAACTCTGAATGTGGCGCCCCAGACAATAAACTCACTACGGAGAGAGAGAGAAGGAAGAGGTTTTGATAATAATCTATAAACTATCGTTTGATCATGAAAAAATACAGAGTAGAAGAAATGCAAACATTCCTACTCTAGCAACAGCAAGGTAAGGTCATATTTCTGGGAGACAGTATAAAGCAACTCCTGTGTTTTTTCTTCTACACCTCCAAGTCTAATACACACACACACACACACACACACACACACTTTCACGTGATCATAGATCGCCCTCCATGAGAGGAGGTGAGCAAACAGGCCCATTTCTGTACTTCCCGGGCATCATCTCTTTGCACTTTTACACAATCCATCCCACCTTCCCGTCTATAATAAACCACATGAGCTGAGACATGAGGAAGCCAAGACCCAGGAGGGTCACTGGGTAGTGGCAGTAGGCCCACTCCAGGAACCACAAAAGGCTCTGGAGTTACCAGAACTTGCTGGCTGGAGACCTGATCAGAGATTTTAAAGTCTAGAATAGGACAGAAAAAAGCACAAAGACAGCCCATGAGCATGTGTGTTTCGGGCTCCCTCCCTGTGCTCCTTAGCAATTACACTTGATTATAGCCAACAGCTCACATCATAATTATCTGAAGCCCATAGCAAGAGCATCTCGTCTGGAAGCTATTAATAACCTGAAAGCTTTGTCTTCTTTCTCCCTGTGGTCACCCTTTACTTCGTAGGGGAGATGACCCTCCAGACCCAGTGAAGCACAGAGTCCAGGCATCACTATGGGGCTTGGGAGAGGAGATGCACGCCCCCAGGAGAGGCGCCGCCTAGCCAAGAACAACCCTGATGTCACGGAACTACATACCTCTTCCCACCAGCTCGGGGCCAGCCTAACACACGGTGACCTGAGCAGGAGCAGTGAGTGCAGGCAACCGGTTCAGAAAAGCCACAAGAGAAGCTGTGCCCTGCCAGTGACGACGAAAACGAACACCACTCTCTTCCCAAACAGGATGAAATTTGTTTTTAATAATGACAGCCCACTTGGAGTGTTTAACCATGTGCCAGGCCAGGTCCTGTTTTAAGTGCATCACACGCATTAACTCACAACTAGCTCACAATGATCCAAGTGTTAACAGAGGTGGGATCGAGCAGAGAGAGGCCACAGAACCTGCCCCAGGTTACACCCTGGCAGAGCTGGGATTCGAATCCAGGCAGCCTGGCACCAGCGGCCACACTCTCAACCACAAGATTGAACTGCCTTGAATACGCTAACTTCCAGATCTACGCCACAGTAGGCCCAGAAGAAATCAGAAAGTAGAGTCCAGGAAGACCCTTCGAGATGCTCTAATTCAATTCCATCCAAATTCGAAAACTGAAACCCAGAGGTGTCAAGTGACTTACTAGAGGTCACACAGCTCACAGATCACCTTCAATCGTCCAGAACAGATGGTGCTAAACAAATAGTCAAACTAGACTGTAAGTTCCTTGAGGCCCATGAGTCACTTTTTAGGGTTATTTTTAGAAATACAGTAGATAGTGACTCTCCTCTTCCAGTGTTCCAATCCCCAATTAAGCTTTTTTGTTTTGTTTTGTTTTGTTTTGTTTGCAGTACGCAGGCCTCTCACTGTTGTGGCCTCTCCCGCTGCAGAGCACAGGCTCTGGACGCGCAGGCTCAGCGGCCATGGCTCACGGTCCTAGCCGCTCCGTGGCATGTGGGATCTTCCCAGACCAGGGCACGAACCCGTGTCCCCTGCATCGGCAGGCGGACTCTCAACCACTGTACCACCAGGGAATCCCCCCAATTAAGCTTTTAAAAAAATTTTAAAAAGTCATCATAGATTAGATTAGAAGTCTTCTGGTGCGGTCAAACTGGATTATTTTGCAGAAAAAGAAACTGAGGTCCTGAAAGGTTATGTAACTTAGTCAAAATTATATCAGTAATTACAGATGAATTTGTGTCAAATTACAAATTGGTCCCTATATGTGGTTTACCATTTCTACAAGACTGGATGACCTGGAAGGTTTAAGTCCTAAATTAGTCATTCCCAAAGTGGTATGAGATGTCATATAAGTGAATAAATAAGTGTCCAGTAAGAACCCATGTGAGGGTCCCCCGGCCTCTCCCTAACAACAATGGTTCTAGAACCTAAAATGAAAGAAAGAATGTATAAAGGAGGACACTGCACACCCAAAAAACTGAATCCAGCAACTGGAAGGTAGCACATCATCTCTCTTCCGTTCTTGCATTTAGCAACCACTGCCTTCCATCAATCCTAATTAAAGAAATGAAAACTAATTTCTTTTGAAAGTTTCACAAGGATGAAATAACTAGAGACATCTTAAATACCAGCAAAACTAAATTTCAGAATTATTATTCCGAGATATATTTTTTACTCAAGTCTTTCTCGTAGGAAACTTTTGAGATTTACCTCAGGAAGATTTTTGCATCTTGTTAAAGGTTGCTGCTGCCCTCCACCTAAAGGAAAGCCATGAAAATGCAGTTCAAATCAGGAAAGGTTTACCTTCCAGCTGAAATTAAACACCAGGGACATAAGCATATTTCTAGACAAAATACCAGCAAATATATTTCACCCAATAATATAAAGACACTTTGGAAACCAGGATTGTTGGTCCATCTTTATACATTGATCAGAAGCTGATTTACAACCAGAATGCTAGGCCTAGAATTCACTACACAATCTTGTTCACTTAAATTTCTCCCCTCTTCTCACTAAAAAAAAAAAAGCATCTTTTTTTTTTACTGAAATATAGTTGATTTACAATGTTGTACCAATCTCTGCTGTACAGCAGTGACTCAGTTATACACACATAGACATTCTTTTTAAAAAAAGCCTCTTAAAACTTCTATGTCCTTCATAAGAACTCAAGGCCAAAAAATTAGGAAAACACCTAATAAGACCAAAACCTACCATCATCATCATAATTATTATTATTATTGAAATATTATAGCTAAGAACTCTCACATGCTAGAAACTCAGGAACTGCACAACTCAGTTTCAGACACTTGCAAATTATGTAATTTCATCCTTCTGAAAATATTAATTACATGAATATGGTTTTTACTTTTAAGCAACAGTAACCTGCACCTGCCTTTCTAGGTTATATTAGGTAACAGGGGTTAGCATTTTTGCAGGGTGACAGTTTCAAAAGCCATCATAACTCCCAGGACGGTAAGAAGAGTCTGAATTTACCGTCAGGTAATACACAGCTGCCTGGAAAAGGAGTAAAAGGAATGTCTGACTCCCTGGGGACAACTGTCACATGGCGACATCACTCAAGCCACCAGGGTGTGGAGGAAGTGCCAAGAGACTCACTTCCGATGGCTCAAGGAGAACAGAAGAGGCTACGACTCCTCTCCAGACCTGAGTCCCAAGTTCCAGAACAAGATCATATCCAGCCAGGATGAACAAGGCACAGAACTAAAGAACTGAAGAGATGACAGGAATCTAAGAAACCGCTAACCTTGCTGCCTCCTCTCCTTCACACGTAACAAAATTAAGAAACTGAGCCAAAGTCACACCAGAAATTTATAAACGTTTTCCTCCCCCCTCCCCTCCCCTCCCCCTCCCCCGCCCCTCCCCTCCCCCTAATGTCAACAGAGCTCAGGCCTTGAACACTGACCTTGAGTGCTGGTTTTGCCACCTTTCAGATGAACTTGAGCACATTACTTAACCTTGATTTTCTCATCTATAAAATGTGAAAAATGAAAGTAGCTGCTGATTTTCAACCAGGAAGCCAAGACTACACAATGGGAAAAGGATAGCCTCTTCAGCAAATGATTTTGGAAACTAGATATCCACATGCAGAAGAGTGAAGTTGGACCCTTACCTTACACCGTACACAAAAATTAACCCAAATGGCATTAAAGACCTAAACGTAAGGCCTAAAACTACCGAGATGAAAACATAGGGGAAAAACTTCAAGACACTGGATTTGGCAATGATTTCTTGGATATGACACCAAAAGCAGACAACAAAATAAAAAATAGACAAATGATACTACACCAAACTTAAAAACTTCTGCACGTTAAAAGAAACAATCAACAGAGTGAGAAGGCAGTCTACAGAATGGGAGAAAAATAATTGCAAATCATATATCTGATAAGAGTCTGATATCCAGAATAAATGACCTTCTACAGGTCAACAATAACAAAAGTAATCTGATTAAAAAATGGCACTGGGGCTTCCCTGGTGGCGCAGTGGTTGAGAGTCCGCCTGCCGATGCAGGGGACACAGGTTCGTGCCCCGGTCCGGGAAGATCCCACATGCTGCGGAGCGGCTGGGCCCGTGAGCCATGGCCGCTGGGTCTGCGTGTCCGGAGCCTGTGCTCTGCAACGGGAGAGGCCACAACAGTGAGAGGCCCGCGTACCACTAAAAAAAAAAAAAAAAAAATGGCACTGGACTTAAATAGACATTTCTCCAAAGATATACAAATGGCCAAAAAGCACATGCCAAGATGTTCAACATCACTAATCATTAGGGAAATGCAGATCAAAACTACAATGAGGTATCAACTCACACCCATCAGGATGGCCACTATCAAAAGAACAGAAAATAACAAGTGTTGGTGAGGATGCAGAGAAGTTCAAACCCTTATACACTATTGGTGGGAATGTAAAATGGTGTAGCCACTATGGAAAACAGTAGGGATGTGCCTCAAAAAATGAAAAATAGAGCCACCAGATGATCCAGCAATCCTATTTCTGGGTATATATCCAGAAGTATTTAAATCAGGATCTCAGAGAGATATCTGCACACCCACGTTCATAGCAGCATTATTCACGATAGCCAAGAAGTGGAAGCAGCCCAAGTGTCCATCCACAGATGAATGGATTTTAAAATATGGTATAAACATACTGTGTAATGTTATGCAGGAACTCTGTCACATGCTTCAACACAGATGAACCTCAAGGACATTATGCTGAGTGAACTAAGCCAGTCACAAAGGGACAAATACTGTGTAATTCCACTCATGTAAGTATCTAAAGTAGTCAAAACCACAGAAACAGAAAGTAGAAAGGTGGTTGCCAAGGGCTGAGGAGAGGGGAAATTAGTGTTTAGTGGGTATAAAGTTTCAGTGCTGTAAGATGAAAAACAAATTAGAGATCTAGTGCACAACAGTGGGAATACACTGAACACTACTAAACTGTACAGTTAAAATGGTTGAGAGTAATTTTAATGTTATGTGTTTTTTACCACCGTAAAAAAAGGGGGAAAAAATGTACCTGTCACATAAGAGTTGTTCTGAGGATAAAATAAGATGATAAAGCATTCAGCACAATGCCTGCCATACATTAAACATTCAAACATATTTGCTGTTAAAAATAGCCCTTGTTGGGCCTGCCTGGTAGTGCAGTGGTTGAGAGTCCGCCTGCCGATGCAGGGGACACGGGTTCGTGCCCCGGTCCGGGAAAATCCCACATGCCGCAGAGCGGCTGGGACCCTGAGCCATGACCACTGACCCTGCGCGTCCGGAGCCTGTGCTCCGCAACGGGAGAGGCCACAAGAGTGAGAGGCCCACGTACCACACAAAAAAATAGCCCTTGTTAGACCCCATGTATGAAACCATACCAAAGGCTTTTTCTTTTGATTTAATTAAGCTCTCATTTATTTTTAAGAGAAATTCTAGGTCTTAAATGCCTTATTAAATCTACCCTACGTCTCCTCTTGAGGTCCAACTATTTAGCTGGTGAGCTCTGCTTTAAAATGCTGATTAATTGCTTTATAGTTTGCCAGAATTCCTCATCTTGATGTTTTCTTTTACCATCGCCACTGAAACAGAGCTCAGATAAAGGGGGAAATGACATACCACTCCCCTTAGTACATACATGTCACGCACACATACACACGTCATTCCTCTTCAAGGGTTACAATAGTCTCAACTCCAAAAATATGTCTAGAAAATCTCTATGGTTAAAAACTTTTAGGGAATTCCCTGGCGGTCCAGTGGTTACAACTCCACGCTTTCACTGCCAAGAGCCTGGGTTCCATCTCTGTCTGGGGAACTAAGATCCCACAAGCCGCCTGGTGTAGCCAAAAAAAAAAACTTTTAAGCTGATGGGAAGTGAAGTCACAGTAAAAACCATGAAACCCTTCGTATCTTTACACCCACTAAAAATAATCTACCATGGCACACTACAGTATCTCCCATGATCTACTAAGAAAATAATATCGTATAGATACTATGCTGTCTACTGGGTAATATGTAGCAATGAGTAATGAACAGTTCATCTCTATTTCCTATCTCTTGTTTGCTAGAAGGCTTTCCTATTTACAAAGACAGGTTCTTCCTGGGTCTTCTCCATCCAAGTGTTCAATGCTTTCTAATTCTGTGACCTAGAGATTTCTACTTCCAGTCCCAAGATATAAGAAACACAAAATAGGGCATTCCCTGGTGGTCCAGTGGTTAGGGCTCCACGCTTCCACTACAGGGGGCACAGGTTCGATCCCTGGTCTGGGAACTAAGATCACACATGCCGCAGGGCACTGCCAAAAAAAGAAACACAAAATAACATAGTAACTTGAATGCTTAAGATGAAAAAAGTTGAAAGCATCACTAGTGACAGTTTTTTGTAGGGTAATTCCTTGTTGTGGGATCTGTCCTGTGCAATGTACGATGTTTAGCAGAAACATAGGCCAAGATATCACTAAATGCCACGAGGTCCCCTTCAAATTTTGACAATCAAAGTTGACTCCAGGCATTAACAAGTGTGTCCACTGCGAGTGGAGGGAATTACCTCTAGTTGAAAACCACCATTTTAGAATGACCCGTAACCTATGCTGTTTCCCACTGGGAGCTGAGGTTCAGAACATACAGAGCCTGGATACTGAGAATGGTCTTGGACGAGGAGGACCACCCAGGAGATAGGGTGGAATCCCTGTCTCTTTTCTCTAGATCAGGGAGACGGAAAACACAGGGTGAGAGCACCAGCTCCGGCAGAAGTACCCAACACAGCAGAACACATCGGCACGGACACATGGTCTCTATTTCCGAATATTTCCCCCAAAAGACACAAGAGAACCATCCAAACACCCAGGTATGTTTCTTCACCTTCACTTCTCTCTGAAGCCTTCATTCCTAGAATGCCTACTCTAACATCCATTTTGCCTCCATTTTTCTTTTCCAAAATCTCTATTCCTTCTTTTTAAAATGATGCCCAAGGGCTTCCCTAGTGGTGCAGTGGTTAAGAATCCACCTGACAATGCAGGGGACACAGGTTCAAGCCCTGGTACGAGAAGATCCCACATGCCGTGGAGCAGCTAAGACCGTGCGCCACAACTACTGAGCCTGTGCTCTAGAGCCCACGAGCCACAACTACTGAGCCCACGTGCCACAATTACTGAAGCCCGTGTGCCTAGAGCCTGTGCTCCGCAACAAGAGAAGCCACCGCAATGAGAAGCCCATGCACCACAATGAAGAGCAGCCCCCGCTCGCCACAACTAGAGAAAGCCTACGTGCAGCAACAGACCCAACGCAACCGAAAATAAATAAATAAATAAATTTATTTAAAAAAAAAAAAAGCAGAGCCAAGTGTGTGGGTTTGTTTGCTTTTCCCCCACCAAAGGGCCTTATAAGGTGAGCTCAGAGCTCACCTGGGTTTGCAGAGGTCACAGATTTACCTCTAACATGTAGAGTTCCACCAACAGAGAGAAACCCATCAGCCCAGAGCCTCCAGGGTGGTGAGAGCAAAAAGAAAGTGGTGCTTCCTTTGGTTAATAGCAAAATGAACATCTTTTGTCCCAAGCCACTCTCTCGGTGGACTCAATAGCGATCACGATGGAATTCAGAAAAGTTGCCACAGCTTATGATACACCCAAAACTGACATCTTGCTTTTGCAAATGCAGTAAATGACGGAAGGGTTCTTCCTGATGAGATAGAACCTCAATCAGCAGCTGGTTTTGCCAACAGTGGATCCAACCCCAAGCCCACAGAGAAACTCTCCACCGATCAGAAAAGTCAAAGATCTATGGTCTTTAGACCCTTGTTGCTCAAAACATGACCCTTTGACCAGCAGCTCTGGCCTCACCTGGGAGCACATTAGAAATGCAGAATCCCAGGCCCCGCCCCAGACTTCCAGAAGCAGAATCGGCATTTTGAAAAGACACCCTGGAGATTCACATACACACCTTAAAGCTTCAGAAGGACCGAACCACACAGATAACAGAATCCACAGCAATGTTAAAGATGTATCATAACATAACAGCTCACCTGTTATTTGCAGGTGAGCTGAATACATCACTGTCCGTCCACTGCCTTTTCCACAGTGATGCAGGAAGCCCTTCTGCTTTTCAGCTAGAATCTGAAGTTGGTTTATCTGTCAGCATCTTAGACTGACTAGTTTGTCTTAGAGGCCAAAGGTGACCAACCAGGGAGCTCATATAAATTCAGGACTTGTCAAGGGTACAGAAGATGTACTCATTGGGACACAGATGAACTGTCCCAGGTATATGTGAAACTCACCAACATCCTAGCAAGGAGCTGCCGAGCCACCAACACCCAGCTCTCCTCACTCTGCACTGCATCCATCCCAATAATTCCTCCACATGCCCTGGATCATGGCCTCAAATCCCTTAACGGTCACTCTCCCTGGTATTAGTTTCCAGCGGAGATTTTTTTTTTTATTTATTCATGATTTGTACAGAACCTACTTCCCAAAAGGGACTGTACGTGGCTTACAAAGATGAATACCTTGTAAACAAGATGAGCAAAATTAAAGCAGAATAAATACCCAGTTTGCAGTCTCAGAAGAGAGTATATTCACATGATCTTTCCTCTCTTGGCCCACCTCACGCCCCCATCACTGCTCCTCCCCGGGAAAGCAGAAGGGGGTTAACGTGACAGATGAATCTGAAAATAAACTGGGATGCTCAGTTCATTTCCTCCTCTTTGCCTCTTGGAGGTGAGTGTGCACACGGGCCGTAAAAATTCTCCCCTGCTCCTTTTCAGCACAAGTCTTGCACACACACCCCTCGACCACAGGTCACGTGGGGAGACCCAGGGCTGCCACCCTGTTGAGGTCCAGCATTGCCGGCGGCTGGATGGGTAAGTCTATTTAATAGTGCGATTATGGGGCTTCCCTGATGGCACAGTGGTTAAAACTCCGCCTGCCAATGCAGGGGACACAGGTTCAAGACCAGGTCTGGGAGGATCCCACATGCCACGGAGCAACTGGGCCCGTGCGCCACAACTACTGAGCCTGCGCGTCTGGAGCCCATGCTCCGCAACAAGAGAGGCCGCGATAGTGAGAGGCCCACGCACCGCGATGAAGAGTGGCCCCCGCTTGCCACAACTAGAGAAAGCCCTCGCACAGAAACGAAGACCCAGCACAGCAAAAACAAATTAATTAATTAATAAACTCCTACCCCCAACATCTTCTAAAAAAAAAAAACATTGTCCTGTACAAAGTCTAAGGAGTGATTTCCCATACAAAGTTTTAATTTCCTACATAATGCTTCTTTCCTTTTTCCCAATTGTAAAGAGATATGTTTAAAGGTTTTGGTGCTCAGATGGAGTAGAATATCTTCCACTCTTCACTCTGCCCACTCTCCAGGATGAGTCTGAATTCGCTTCTAACACAGCAAAGTGCTGCTGCTTCCAGTTGGCCCAGTGCTTACCCACATGTAATCCCATTTGCTCCTCAAAATATCACCGTGCGGGAAACAAATGTAACAATCCCCAGGTGGAGACGGAGGCTGGGAGAAGTTAAGGGATTTGTCTACGATCAGATCTGTCTCCTGACCAGTCACTGGTAGAGCCAGACGAAAATACAGATCGGCCTCGTCCGTGCTCTTTCTAAGGCACTGTCCCGACTCCGACAGGGGACACACCAGGGAGGTGGGGTGGCTGTCCCCACACTTGGCCAACAGCTGGCCCATTGCCAATCCTCACCTATCCTGAAAATCACCCCATCGGAGTTGTGGCTTTCTATTCTAGAAAAGCGTCCTTTTTCTTCCTTTTCCCACCTGGTTAGCCATTCTCTCTTGCTTCCCTGTTTGGTTCATGAATTTCTTGCCCTGCAAAAGGTCACACTTTCTCTCTCTCTCCTTGAGATACAATTACAAACCATGGTGCACTTGCTAACCTTACTTCTTCATAACTACAAAGCTTTCTCTATGCTCCGGGTCAACGCTGAGCCTCTCTCCTTGCAGAAGGAGTTAGGGCATTGAATGGGTGCAAAGACCGCTGGATCTCATTTACGACCACATCTCTTCTACGCTGAAAGCTGCCAGAATGTTAACACCGGAACTTTCAAAAGATTAAGGTATACATTTACATTCCATTTCAATGGTTTCTACTTTAATTCAGATATTTGTTCCTGCCTGCAATTATTAATCTGCTACCTGCTTTTTTTCCCCCTTCTTCTTCTGTGGTTGTCATCAGTTAGAAAGACTGACCAAAAACTTAAGAAAAGGGTGGGGAGTGGACAAGGTAATATAGAAGAACAGTTTTGCAGAAAATAACAAAGATATATAACAGTTATTTATTAGGAAAAATTCCATGTGGTAATGGGTTAACACTGCTCATGTTCTAAGAATATAGTAGTCTCCCTGATTTGAATTTGTATGGAGGTAACCTGTAAAAGCTGCTTTAAAAGGTCTAAAGAATGGTCTCGTTTTGATCATGTTTTGATGCCTTTAGGCCAGTTCTGCATCCTTCTGCACCATATTCAGAACTCTACTGAACGTGGCCCATCTTTTGGTTTCAGTTGACTTTCAGATCCTCTTGCCAAAAAGCATGCGGCGTGGAGGGAAGTTCAAGGTCTCTGGGGTCAGACAGGCGTGGGTTTGACGCCCATCAGCAAGCCACTTAAATTCTCTGAGCCTTTGTTTCCTCATTCATAAAACAGGGAAAACAATTCCCATCTCATAAGGCCATTAAGAACATTAAATCAAAGAATACAGGTAAGATTCCTGGTACTCAAACCACTGGAGCTTTTACTGAGAGCCATGTAATAAACAGAGCCATGTAACAAGCAGAATTCTCATGAGTTTCCCAAAGAATGTGTCCTAAGGCATTCATCAAAATGTTTTCCAGAAGAGCCAATTATTAGTCAATATCTAAAGGAGAGGAGGAGGTGGTAGGTGGAGGAGGGGGGCGGGAGCAAATCCCATCTGTAGAACTTTCTTCCCCTTTCACATGTCACTTCGCTTGTTACCTTAAACTGGAAATATTTCTTCATTACATTGAAAGCACCTCAGTTGCTGGGATTGTGTCTCATTTTCGGTCTTCCCATAAGGAGTACAGTGCTCAGCACAGAATACGTACTTGCTCTTTTCATTCTTGATGGGCAACCACTACCAGAAAAGTTAAATCTCAGGGCTCTTACTAGTGGATGTTCTCTCTTTGCGTGGGGCTCTGCCTGTGTTTTTCATGAAGCAGATTTGTGTCAGTGGTACCTAGAAGCGGGATGGAAGGGAGACCCGAGTTTTCAAAGTAAATGGAGGAAAAGATCAGTAAGAATAAAGAAAACAAATTGGGATATTTACAGGGTCAAGGTGTCACTCTAAAGATTGCTGATTATTTTCAAAGAGAGAAACGTGTGTTTGCAATGGAAAGACCTGGCAATCACCCACGCAACTAAGTGATTAAACTCATCAACACTAATGAATGGCCAGATGGATCTAATCGAAAACACGGAGTGTCACCTGTGAAGTAGTCTGGCCGAAAACGCTTCACCTGAATCGAATTACACCTTTGAACTCCCGGTTTACAAGAAATATAGGGAATGGAGGAACAAGGTAAGTGACACCACGAGGAAATAATCAGATTAATCTAGAATGTGGAACATTCCACAAATCAACTAGCCTTGTCACTTCAAAAAGTCTATGTGGTAGAGAAAGAAAAAAGTTGAGGCACTGTTCTAGTTTAGCAAATGCTAAGAAGGCAAACAGCCAAATGCAATGTATAAATGAATCTCAACTGGCTCCTGGTGTGAAAATGTATGTAGCAGACTTCCCTGGTGGCACAGTGGTTAAGAATCCGCCTGCCAATGCAGGGGACACAGGGTAGATCCCTGGTCCGGGAAGATCCCACATGCAGCGGAGCAACTAAGCCCGTGCGCCACAACTACAGAGCCTGTGCTCTAGAGCCCACGAGCCACAACTACTGAGCCCATGTGCCACAACTACTGAAGCCCACGCACCTAGAGCCCATGCTCAGCAACAACAGAAGTCACCGCAATGAGGAGCCCGTGCACCACAACGAAGAGTAGCCCCTGCTTACCGCAACTAGAGAAAGCCTGCATATAGCAACAAAGACCCAACGCAGCCAATTAATTAATTAATTAATTAATTTAAATTACTTAAAAAAATAAATATCAGTAATAAATTTTTTTAAAAAGAAAATGTATATAGCTAAAAAAGACTGAGTGGACAATTAAGGAAATTTGAATATGGACTGGAATTTGATGACCATATGGAATGGTTATTAGCTTTCTTAGGACGTTTAAGCTCCTGAGTTATGTAAAAGAATGTCCTTATTTTCAGAAGATATGTGCTGAAGCCTAAAGGTGTCTACAATTACTTTCAAAGGGCTTAACCTCCCATCCAAAAATATATATATTTCTATACACACACACAAACTGATAAAGTAAATATGATAAAGTGAACAATTATTGAATCTAGGTGGTGGATATACTGATGTTCATTGAACTATTGTTTCAACTTTCCTGGATGTTTGAAAATTTGTCACAACAAATGTTAGAAAACATGGAGGCAAAGTAACAAGCAAGCTGTTCCTCTCTGCCTGAATAGAAATTTCTTTCTCTTACATTTAATAATAAAAACAAATTATAAAACTCTTGTCCTGATGCATTTGGGCCAGTTACTGGGGACTATAAATGGCTCAGACACCCTCTGTAACCGATTCTGGGGACAGCATACTGAGCAAAACGCATAGCCCTCTTCATTGAGTATCACTTTCACTGCCCTTTCACTGTCCAAGAGTACTGCTTTTCAGAAAATAGTAATGATGTTTCCCCCAATATCCTGTAACTGAGGGTCTTCAAACCAACAACAAAAATCGTTTTGGATAAACTTTACAACCTGTGATGTTGCTTCTGTATAAAGATAATCTAGTCATTCGATATCATTCAAGTTTTTTTTAAATAGCGACGCAGATGATACGTAATGAATACAGATATGAAGTCAATAAAGTGTGTTTCATGTAGTCTGGGTTCTCCACTAACTCTGCTCTTGGGGGCAGGAATGAGAAGCAGCTGTGGATGAAAGTAGTAAATAACCTTATTCCACACACAGCAGTTACTTCTATTCCTTCCTGACCCTTCTAGAAGGACAGCTTTGAGAAGATCAGCTTGATAAATTCGAGCTTTTCCAAAGATAGGCAGCAACAGAGAGAAGCACCACCCCACAGTTAAAAGTTTGTATTACTTGGGAAAAGACAAGTGTGAGTCTGAAAATTAGTTCAAAGAACGCTCAACTATTTGATTCTTTCCCAAACAGAAAACACACCACACTAAGGCCAAAAAAAAAAGAAAAAGAAGATAAACTGAAGCTTAATGCATATATATGATATAATGCCATATATTATACACAATATACAACATCCAGTAAAATGTGAAAGTGCTTCCTTTTGATTTTTGAGTGCAAGCTTATCTGAGAGGAAAGTCTTACCTAGGTACAAGGATGCATTTTCTTTCTTGACATTGTCGTCTAAGTAGGTTGGTCCCAGGGTATAAATAGGTGTGGAGCCCATTCCAATGAGAATCTGCGCGCAAACGAATAAAGCCACATAGACCCAGTGACTGTTTCCCCCCGAGTCCTTGAGGCAGGTGGGAGGCTCCGTCGTGGCCGAGGAGTTGCCATTCTGACACAGGCCGTAGTTGGCCGCCGAGGCATTCAGCTCTTGGATCTGGTAGGGGGGCGAGATGAAGTGAGGTAAAGCGAAAAGGGCGGCCCCCAGGGCAATGAGGAGTCCCCCCACGGCCAGCCACAGGGGCCGCCGCCCCCGGCCGCCGAAGTAGCTGACGAACACTACCACCACCAGGCTCCCGATGTCAAAGCAGCTGACCAGCAGCCCTGACTCGGAACTCTTCAGACTGTAGCGCCTTTCGATGGTGGTGATGACACTGCTCAGGTACCCGGAGACCATTAACGCCTGGATGAAGGTCAGAAAGCACATGCAAACCAGGAAACAGCGGGAATCGGTGAGGACCACATAGAAGCACCTTCTGCCCTGGAGCATGGCCAAAGTGGAGGACACCGATATGGGTTTGCCGATTTCCACCCTGTGGTGACTTTCCACCAGCCCTGCCATCTCTGCCGAAGTAGACGGGACGGAGGGGCTGGGGGCCCGCGGGCCAGGGCCTGGCTTCAGCTCCTGATGGCCAGAGGCGGGCTTGGAGTCTTCTCCGGCAGGATTCAGGTCTGGCCTGCAGGAGGCGCTGTTCAGGGCGGGTAAACTCTTGGACCTAAAGGTCTCGGGTTCGCACTTCTCTTGGACCGCTCCTACTCTGGCGCTGGCCTCCAGCTGCTCTCCCGCCTGGGGCTGCAGCCCAGTGCCTCCTTCCATGGCTCGTACAATTCAGATTCGATAGCCGGTCGCACTCAAGGACTCCGGCCCTTTTCATCCACCGGCAGGAGGGGCCGAAGCCGGGCCCAGGCAGTCGTGCCCACCAGGGACCGGGGCTGGGGATGCGGAGCCGCGCAGTAGGGCATCCTCACCAGCAGGGAGGTGCCCAGAGCATCCTGACCGCAGACGCGGCCCCGAGGCTCCTCAGCCGCGTGCCCCGGAGGGCAGGGGTCCGCGCGGTCCTGCGATGAGCCCTTAGGGTCCACCTCGGGTTGGCAGCTCGCGGCAGGAGCCTTGCGCGTCCCGGGCGCATCCCCTCCGCCGCCGCCGCCGCCGCCGCTCCGCCTGCAGCCCGGAGCGCGTACGCCCAGTGCCCAGCGTGGGGGCGGTTAGCGCTGCAGCCCGCGCCGCATCCCGCCCGGCTGGCTGGGCCAGAGGCGCTCGGTCCTCAACGCCTCGGCTCGCGACACCCTCGGGCGCAAAGCTGCCAACCTGCAAAGCAGAGAGAGGGCGGTCAGCGAAGGGCGCCTGCGGCTGGGACTGGCGTCCCGGCGCCCCGGGGGACAGCGCTGGGGCACTCGGAAGGTCCCAAGTGAGACCGAGGGATGAAAGAGGAGCGAAGCCCTAGAGGAGGAGGCGGCTACAGGCTGCAGCCTCTAGTGCCGGAACAATAAGCAGCAGGCGGTCGGCAGAGACCCTCCCTCATTGTCTACCGTGGACCTGCCCCCGCCCCGCCCCTTTTGCCTTAAACAGCGCATCTGCTTTTATACGTTAATAATTATCAAACTGGCAGCTCTGACTCAGAGACAGTGTCTTTTATTCTAGTGAACTAATTGCAACCTTTTGGCACTCCTACTCCATTACTCAAAATGGAAAAGGCCCAAAAGAACAAAGGAAAGTTTTTTGGTTTTGGTTTTGGTTTTGGTTTACAAACACTGTGCACTCCCACTCCCGATTTTTAAAAATAAAAGAAAGGGGGAAAGCTAGGTGTGTAGAAATGTGTGTACACAATTGTGCGCAGGCACGTGTGCGCGACTGGATGTGAATCCGTCTCCTCCATCAGAGACACGTATTCAAAGCCCAAGGCAACAGCAAAAAGGTCAGAGTGCTTGCCTCTTTATTCCCAACACTAAAAATAACACCCCTGTCCCCAGCCGCCGGGGAGAACTATTCAATTACAAATACCAGGAGCGTTCGAGGCTGCGGCCCACACGAAGTCCCAGCGCGCTGTGTCAAGCGAAACAGAAAATCAATTTGCATTGCGGAGAGGTGGGGAAGCCACAACCAAACAAAGAGATGCCGGCGCGTTGTCACAGCGCGCTGGGAGCCCACGGATCCGGCTTGGCACTCGCAGGCGGCCAGGGAGGTGTGCTATTTACATCCCGCGCAGCCCGCGAGCGTGGGCTCCGGGTGCGCGCACGCGCGCTCACACACACACACACACACACACACACACACACACACACACACACACACACACACAAACACACACACCGGCGTGTCTGTGTCGGAACCCCCTCGCGCGATCCGGCACCCTGCTTGAATTCAACGCGAGCCGAAAACAGGTGTGTCCCCGGGGTAAACCTGCGCCCCAAATCTCGGGGACTCCCACTCCATTCCTCCGGCCCGGGGGGATGTGCACCAGGTGGGAGAAAAGAGCCGGACTTCGCTGCATTGGGTTTCACTCTGCCGCGCGCTTTTGTGATGCTGCTGAGAAAAGAAAGGAGGAAGGGTAAGGGAGAAAGGCGGAGAGCTTGGGATCCAGGGGCGGCCGCTCCGGCGTCTCCCTCGGCTCTGCTGTGCCAGCCCCGCTCCCAGATTCCCGGCCCGCCAGCCACTCACAGCCGGGGCTTCCCCGCCGCCTCCTTGCCCAGGCGCCTTCCCGGGGAACCCCACCGGCTGCCGCGCACCGAGCCGGGGAATCCCGGCAAACTCGCTCCCCGCGCCGGGGACGCCCGAGCCCCTGCGGAGCGGGCACCCGCACCGCAGCGCAGCCTCGGAAGGGCACACGGACCCCGGCCGGCGGCTCTCGGGGCCGGCGTGGCGCCCTGGGGAACACCTCCTGCGCGCGCGCGCGCACACACACAGACACACACCACCCGCAGGAGGACAGGCCCGCCAGGGACAGCTCGCCGCGCTGCCGGGGCGCACGAGCCGCCGCTACTCACTCGTGAGTCAGCCGGTCCGTCTGTTCGGCTGAGAGTGGAACGGCGGGAGGTGGGGACCTTGGAGGTGCGAGAGTAGTTGGGAGTCCCCTCAGGAGGCAGCCTCGGTCCAACCGCCGAGAATCAGTGAATGAAGTCTGTGACTCAGGCTGAACTCTTCCCCCCACCCCTCGCCTGTCTCCCTAGCCTCTCCGGACCCTCGCACACAGACGCGCCCCGAGAGGAGCAGCAGAGGGCGCAGGCGCGCGGGCAACCGCCCAGCCCAGCCCAGCCCAGCCCAGCCCAGCCCGAAGGCAGCGAGCCACCCGGCTGCCCATCACCTGAGAGGCGGGGGAACGCGAGGAGCCAGAGGGAGCAGGTCTCCAGAAAAGTCAGCTGCTGAGGTAGAGAGCCCACCCGGAATAAGGAAATTGTTTCTGTTCGTTTATTCTGTGCCGTGGACACCCACCATGTCTCAGAAACCATAGTAGGTTCTGGGGACGAAAGATGAACAGGACAGATCCCTGGACGGAGGAAACCTCTGTCTTGTGGAAGACATACCCCTGTAAGTAGCCTAAAACAACGTGGTAAATTCTATACAGGGTAACACTGGAGAACCTAATATCCATTATTAACCAATTAGATCTTCATTTCCAGGCAGAAAGAAAGGCATGTGCAAAGGCACCGGGGCACGGTGCTGAAGGGAAATAGGTAGGTGAGTCGCAGGGTGATTGCAGGGGTGGGGCAGAGGGTTCACGGCAAGAGTGGCAGAGTAGGAAAGATCAGCAACGGCTTCATAAGTCGTGTGCTGTGAGCTCTGAAGGGCCAGTGCCATTCTGACTTGGTCACCAGAAAGCTGGTTCTGGCAGTGGTGGGTGAATCTAAGCCACTCGGAGGGCATGAGACAAGTTAGGAAGCCACCTCAGTGGTGGGAGCATGGAGAGGAAGGAACTGCTTGAAGACACTGACAAGGTAGAAGTGGCCAGACTTGAAAGCTGATGTCATCTGGAGACTGAGAAAATGGGCCAATATAGGATGTCTCTCAAGCTTCACACTTGGGTGACTGGGTAGATGAGGTCCCAGAAAAACATAGGAGGATAAACATGATCTTAGGGTAAAGATGCTTCTCCTTTAGGTGCATTGACTTCGAAATGCCTTTGGGACATCCGAGTGTACATGTCCCATAAGCCAGTGGACATATAACACACAGGCATCCCAGATTAGGGAAGTGGATTAGGAGGCGTTAGCCTGAGACAGCATGAGGTGAAGAAGGAAAATGGTGCAGGAGATCTGAGGAGAGGTAGGCTAAGGGCAGGGCCCTGGGGACACCGTGATCTGAGAGCCGGAGAGGGGAACATCTAAGAAGGGAGATTAGAAGCAAGGGTCAGAGAGATCTGTGAAGAGTCAGAAAAGAGGGACTGTCTTAGAAGCCAGGGGAGCAGAAAACTTTAAGAAGGGCGTGCTCAGACGCAGGAAAGGCTGAAGAGAAGCCAAATAGGATGATAACCGAAAAGAGCCCATTAGCTGTAGCATGTGGGAGGAAACTGAAGAACTTTGACAAAGGAAGATGGTGATCTAGCTAGGGGAGGGGCTGTTCTACCGGTGACTGCACTGACCACTGCTGCCGTGCCAAAGTCACTTCAGTGGCCCCGGCCTTCAGTGAGAGCGCTGGGTCAACTTTACAGCGTGATGAGGGAAGTGGAGAGAGATGAAGTAACTTGGTAAAGGCACATAGCTAGTCTCGGGATGATTAAAAAGTCCATGCTCCATAATACTTCATTCCCTAGGGAAGGCTAAAATAAGCTTGCAATCTGCTTTAAGAATCATTTTACTCCAAGATAGTTTTTTTTTTTTAATTTTTGGATAGAGAAATAAGCTTCCACTAACTGTTTCTTATAGTGTTTTACGTGACAATTTTAAAGGCCCAAAGATAATAGATTATTTATTCTCTTAGAAGAGCCCATTTAATACTGGAAAGCATCACGGGATAGTGAAAAGAGTATAGAATCAACGTGACTTTTCATCCCAGCTCAATTATGGCCACGAACAATTTATTCCATGGTTATTTATCTTGATTTCCTCATCTGTAAAATGAGGACACAATTACCTACTTGAAAGTACCAAGAGGGTAGAATGAAATGACATAGGTGAGACATTCAGCCTGTGCCTTAATGCACAGTACAGCCAATAAATGTTTGTGCCCTTCTCAGACAGCTCTGGACAGGAGATGTGCATACTTTGAAAATGTGCTCTGTCACATCAATCCTTCTTTTGTTAAAAAAAAAAAAAAAGTCCATGCTCTTACCTCTGACCCTATACTCTCTCCCTTTTAATCGTATAGCAGCTTGACTTTTCGACGCATCTTGTATCTGTTCATTATCTCACGTTAGCCCAACATCCACCATATGTACAGCTGATCCTCAGAGGACAAAATAAGTCAGCTGACACCAAAGAACAGTCGGTGTGTGCCCCAAATCCACGTCGAGATAGCGCTGATCCGGCAAGTACCAAACGGACCGATCAGACAGGGCAAAGACGTTCATTCCTCATCCCCTGCCCCGTCCCCTCTTCTTGAGATGCCATCAAGCCCACTGTCACTTTTCCATAAACAGGAAATACGTCTCCAGCTGCCACCCTGGCCCAGATCTCAGCTACTGTGCGGCACTTGCTGTACCTGATTACTCCTCTGAGCTTATTCTGGATCCAAACAGAATCAATCTTCCTCCTATTACATCCTTGCAAGCTCCGTGGCCCATTCTCTCATTTCAGGCTCAGCCACAGACATCAGTGTTCTACAGCAAATTCAATCTGTCGCAGCAGAGGGCTTCCTCGCTGAAAGTCAAATAATCGTGTCCCTGCCACGTGCTGTTTATTCATGGTCAATTACCACAGTTACACCAGAACACAATTCTAAGAACCTATAGGTGTTTTGTTTTTGTTTTTGTTTTTTTTTTTGCGATGTGTGGGCCTCTCACTGTTGTGGCCTCTCCCATTGCGGAGCACAGGCTCCGGACGCACAGGCTCAGCGGCCATGGCTCACGGGCCCAGCCACTCCGCGGCATGTGGGATCCTCCCAGACCAGGGCACAAACCCGTGTCCCCTGCATTGGCAGGCGGACTCTCAACCACTGCGCCACCAGGGAAGCCCCTATAGGTTTTTTTATTACTACTAATGGAAAGATCACGATGTATAGACAGGATACAAAAGGTCCAATTAGCTACTCATACAGGAAACAAGAAGAAAACATTTAGCGACAGACATTCTTGAGCTTTCCCTTTCATAGTTAGATGTGACTTTGGAAAAGGCCAGGTGTACCTCCATCAGCCCTAATCTTCAGATTCAGAGAAAAAAAAGATGGACTTACTTCATGGGATTCTGCTACCCCCATGGCTTATTTCACACGACATGAAAGAGTACAGTTGCCGAGACCAGAATACCTGCCTTGTTAGGTATGTTGGGAGAGGAAGCACATGATTATAAACTCTTCAAATTTCCAGGCATGCTGATGCTTCTTCTAAGTCACTAATCAGTCTAATTTACACATAAATTGTCTTTCCCAATCTTCATATAATAAGATGTAGCTTTTGGAATTACCTAGGCCATTCTATGGGCTTAAAATCTAGCTGCCCTGGAGAATGGGGCAAGGAAAGCAGAAGGGACCCCTTCCTCCACTCCCATCCCTTTTTCCTTAAGAAGTTTCCATTCAGAGGTCTCCCAGACAAAAGAAGAAGAACTGGGTTTGGGTCTAGAATATTTTCTGGGCTTAAAATATAATACATAGTTGCCAGTACTCTAATTGAATTAGGTATTGGTTCTTGAAGAGAGGATAAGTTGTATTTTAAAGATAACATTTCATACGTACATATAAATTCAGTTCAATGTATTTCAATATATATAATTGAAATACAGCTTTATTTTCACAGACCCTGAAGAAGTATACAGAT